>NW_026859734.1:0-107005 GCF_026571515.1 Ruditapes philippinarum
CTTTTTTAATTTTTCACTAACATGATACGGAATTTTCTCATCCATTTGCGCTTCAATTTCATCCTGTATTTGTAGGTATATAATAACTGCTGTCATTGACATTTCTTATGTGTATTTCTTGCAGTCCTATTTATAGTTACGAATTCTATGAAATAAAATAGAAAACGAAAGTGCAGTTGATATTGTGTGATAAAACTTTAAAGATCATTGGAAATCATCCGAGTAACCGAGTACTCGATCGGAAAAATGACCGAGTACTCGAGTATTGATTTTGGTATTCCCTAAATTAAATCCATAGATACTTGCAGCCATGTACGTAAACTTAATGGCTAGAAGAGTATACCACTGTAAAAAATATAGTGTGAAAATATTACCTTCATTGAATTTCCATAAATTTTTTACCAGTAAACGTACTTGGAAGACTTTCAAGAGAACTATTCGTGAAGCGATATGACGAAATATCGAAGTTATTAAAAATAAAAGGACCTAAGTCTGCACTGCAAATTCATTCATTAATTCTATAATTGTATCACAAATCATACCCTTTTACAGTAGAGCACAAAAAGAAATGGAAGGACGCTCAGAACAACAAAATTAATAATATGCGGGATTTCAATAATCTGCGATTTTACCAAAAGATACATTTTATAAAATGACAAAAATAAGACATTTCACCACACACTCGATTTTGAAAATGATAAGCCTCATTAGATTGTAAAATATCGATATTTGTTGGCTCTCCTTGCTGAATATCAATTAATACCGGCGCAGTCTTTGCCTTGACAAACTGACTGTTCCAAAGACCTTACCTTACTTAAAACAGTACACACTGTCTTTCCCGTTCTAAATTTTAACCCTGAAAACATGTAAAGTTTACATGTGTGTCGTTGAGTTAGACACAGTAGATCTACACATAAGCATTGTTGTAATACACACAAAAAATGGATAATAGTAAGATAATCATCCGTGAAGCCAACAAAGAAGACTGTGATCAAATTGTTAAATTGATACAGGTATTCTCATTACATTTCTTTCATTCAACTGAGATTAAATAAATATGCGTTGTATGATTATAACCTAGTTTATTTATTTTTGTTTGTACAGATTGGATCGCACATTATCAGCATTTGATACAAATCAGCATTTTTCTTTACGTAAATTCTTCAGATTTACATTATCATTTGCGGCAGAATATTTGAATCTATTTTATAATAAGCAAAAACATAGTAATAATAAATGAAGTTTGATTAACTATTGTGCTACTAGCGATGTAATTTTAAACAAAGGGAAGTAAATATTGCAGCCATGATTAACTATCCGTCTCTATTTAAAGATATACTGTGCTATTTATTGAAATTAATATCGGAAGTTCTTACTGAATTTTGTCTAAGTTCAATAAAAAAAGCACTATGTTTATGACGCTGCATTCCCTATAATTGGTCAAGTAAATTTGGTCCTTTCACACTATATGAATTTTAAAACGCAACATATCTTCTGTTTTTAAACATTTAAAAATAAACTGTGTATCAATTATCAGTATTTTCAACATCAAATTTGAGCATAAAATATCTTTAATACAACGTTTTATATTATTATGCACTAAAGATAAGTTTCTGAAATATATATATTAAAGATCGTAATTCGCTCTGTTATACAAATTTGATTGTGGCTTTGATCTTATTTTATCATTTTGCCAGAATTTATCAAATTCAAATACTTATTTGCACAATTTGTTTCTTTTCAAAGAGCTTAAATGACAATTTCAGACTTATTTGCACAATTTATTTCTTTTCAAACAGCTTAAATGACAATTTCAGGAGCTAGCCGATTTCGAGAAAATGCCAAATGGACCTAAAATAGATGCAAAAACATTGCGTAGGGACGGTTTCGGTGAGGAAAAGATGTTTAGATGCCTTGTTGCAGCCGATGGTGACAATCTTGTTGCATACGCTCTCTATTTCTTCAATTATTCAACTTGGGAAGGTGTGAATGTATATCTAGAAGATTTGTACGTCACTCCAACATACAGACATAGAGGTATAGGGACGACATTGTGGCGTAAGGTAGCACAAGTCGCCGTGGACCGGAAATGTAACAGGCTGGACTGGGTGTGTTTAGGTTGGAATAAACAATCGATTGACTTTTACAAGTCTAAAGGATCTATTAACCTCACTTCTCAAGAAGACTGGAATTTGTTTAGACTAAGTGGTGATAATCTAAGAGCGTTTGTAAATAATACAGACAAAAAGTAAAATGCTGTCCAATTAAACTTACACTATCATATATATAATTTAGCAATAGAGTATAGCAATTAAATACATTCTTATGCCCTTATATATCAGAATAAATGTTATTATTTGTATTGTACCTCAATATTTTAAGCATATTGCAAGGTGTCATTAAAAATGCATTGTTTATAATTAGTATACAACAATTTTTGGTAGTTAGTTTAATTTTACAAAGAACACATAAATAATATGAAAACTGAAAGAAAAAAGCTTCTAAAGTTTCAGTTGTTTATTTGGTTTGGTTTTACGCACACCAACGTAATATAGGTCATATGGCGCCAAAACAGGAAAGATGACTTTGGCTAACCTCTGATGTTACGAACTTCAAATAGCAGGGGACAAAATTACCTCACCTGCGCTGCAGTTGGAGCTAAGAGATACACAGACTGCAGTTATTTTAACCAATTTAGTCGCCTATTACGATCACACAGGGATAAAATGGCTGAGATTCATATGCCTCAACCATTAAAGGCAACCCCTCAGTCACAGTGGTTTGTAAGCCTACAAAAACTGTCAGTTATGGGAACATTTTCTTTTACAGCCCAATTGGACACGTTTATTTAGACTCCACACCAAAAAAAAATATGTAAAAAGTATCACTGTTCAGTTTTTTAAATCGTAAATAGTAGCTTTACATCTTACAATGAAATGAATTGAAAAGTGTATCACATGTTTACAGAAATGTGTTCAAAGATGTATTGTATTTTATAGTCCATAATCTAATTTTAATTTGAATTTTAGCGTACAAAATATTTTTGGAGTTTTGAAAGATAAAATGTATAACTGGCCAGGATGTACTAATGAAGTCAGGTGAGCCCTGTAATATCATTGCAGTCTAACCAACCTTTATACCGTTCGTTTCTCATTTTAAGCTCTTTGAAACTAAAATGTATTGAATTTCTAGTAGGCCAATCACTCCTTTAATATTCAACTAAAACTACATTTTTTTATAACAACAACTTTATTGTTTGTTTCTCTTTAATATATTTTTTCATACAAATTGTGTTACTTCTCTATATATGAAACTGTTAAAAATGCTAATTCCCTCTAATTATCAATACATGTAATATATATAGTGGTTATTCAACAAATAATAATAATCCTGATAAAACCATGATAGCAAATGACGTACATTTGTAACATATTCTTCAACACATATATCACACTAACCTTTAAGATAAATTGGAGCACTCACCACCACCAATCAGGGGGCATGCTCAACTATTTCTTATTTCAAAAAGTCAAAATTTATTTTAGTAAAGAATTCTATAAGAAAACATCATTAGTATAGATCAAAATAAACCAAAATATAAATAAAATTTCATATTTGACCTTGACAGTCAAGGCAATTTTCATGTCAATAATTAAATTATTCATCGCTAACAAAGTTAATTAAAATATAATATTTAATTTAGTGCATTACAATCACATTTGCACAATGTTGCGTATGTTTGTGGTTAAATATATTAACTTTTATTCAAATATGTATCAATTAGTATATAACATTTTACACTGGAAATTCATTGTCATATCATGAAATGAAAAAATGTCATTATGAATAAAACAACTTGGAAAACATTGTGTCATGCATATTTTGGACAATGTCTATATGTGGGTAGATCATACAGGCATCTTCACTTCTTCTGACCTTGTGCCTGAAAATAAATAACAACAAAAGTGTAAAATGATATCTAGATTTTAAGATGCATGCCTAAAGATGAGCCAAATTATTTTAAGAAAATCAAACTGGAGTAAAATATACTAAGATTTTAAGGAAAGTAGAGTGATAAAGGTTAAAGTAATGATTTACATATTTATGTGGGATTAATGACTGATTTTGCAGAACACTGTATTTATCACCATATATCTACTGCATTACTATTATGCAGTGAAGGCTAATTTTGAATATATTCATGTCTTTTCCATAATATATATGGATTGTAAGCACCATCTGCATTTACTGCAAAATCACTATTATTAGTGGTGAACTAATTTTCGTTGTTTTTGTGAAAAGGTCTATCCACAAATTTAAGATTCAACGAAATTTAATTTTGTTAGTTTTAAGATTATTTTGCATTACATTATTTACATTTTATCCTTTTGAAAAATAAACACACCACGAATTTAAGAACCAACAAAAATGTTCATTGTAACAAATCCATGAAATTTCATGCCCACAAAATTAAGTGAATTCACAGTAGTACATACCGACAACTTACTTTCTTTGTTCACTTCACAAAATTTTCTTTCAAAAACATTTTCAAAATTTTCATCAAAATTAACCTGAATCTGCAGGCATGCTGCTTTAACAGCTTTCCTAAAACAATATATTTAACACACAACTAGCTCACCTTTCTATCACTGCTGGGATTTCATGTTGTAGCTCAGTTTGAATGGACTGTGCCTAAAAATACAAAATCATTCATGACATACACTATCCATTTAAGAGACAATTTTGAAATAGAAAATAAGGCAACAATCATACCTTAACATACACATATATCCATCTAAAGATTTAAGGCAACTTAAACTACATCCCTTTAATAATGGTAATGTTATAAATTAAGTATAAGCTCGCCAAATTGATAATATCATATCTGTTTTGAGAATAAATAAACCAAACACATACACCATGATCTCTTTTTATACTTTTGTGAAACATTGAAATATTGTAGCTATACTGGGATCCTACATGTTTACCGGACAATCAGTTTACCGGACAAAATCTATTCCTGTCAAATAAGGCTTTATTTTTTGCTTCAATTCAAAAATCATCTGGTCTGAATCGTACACACACTTTCTACTGCAAAGTAATTAACAACAAAACCACTCTCAGGCAAATATTGTTGATTCAGTTCTTTATTTTCTAACATACCCTTTAGTTTACTAGTAATTCCATGACCTGGTCATGCGGGGGAATAATCTGTTCTGCGCATTCCCGAATATTAAGGCCCTTAATGGGTTATTTAACTTATTTTAGATAGATTTTACTTTTAATTCTTCTCAAAGTTAACTAAGGAGACAATCGTAACATATTTTAAGGATAAAATAATTTTAAATTTCGTTCAAACAATATCTTGTTGTTGTCTTTTACAAAGAAATGCAAATTAAAAAACGTATAAGGAAACGGATTACGCCCATGGGAGAAAACTCTACATGAAATGTACAAAAAATAGACGTTATGGCTTTTGTAACATGCTACATGATGATCAAAAGGAAATTGTATGAGAAAGAACAGAATTCCATTTGAATATCAAAATGTGTCATACTTTTAAGGATCATGAAGAATCAATACGTTAATTGAGTTAATAGTGTTTATTTCAATTACACCCCTATATTGGCCTCTTCGTAACAAGCATGGCTGCCGTGTCTATTTTAGTGACATACTGGTTTTTTCCAGTATCTTAACATTGCCATTCAATATCGTAGTTTCCTTGCTTAATTTCAATTTTACACTTCAAAATATTTTGAAACACAATGTCCGGTAAATTGAGTTGTCTGCACGATTTTTTTCTTCTTTTAATGCCCTACTTTAAAGACACATTTCTACGGTAAAAAGTTAAATTTTATGTTTGATAAAGGAATGTTTACGTATATTAAGAACCCACAATTATTTAGGTAAAATTTCATTCTTTTCTATTATTTTAAATAAAAGTTACAACGAAAAAACATCATATTTTGTCCGGTAATATGTAGGATCCCAGTATATTCACCAACGATTATGTCCATTCGAACAAAAAAACTGTTTCATTAATGCCTAGGTCACAAATAAAACGAGCACCGACTGATTCAACAATTTTTACAGCATCAACAGTTTTGACGATTGTGTGAACACCTGGCAATTTTAATTCTGATACCTAGCGTGCTCATGAAAGAAAAGGTGGCAATTTTTTATGGGAAGCAGACCCCACCTTGCAGCCATTAGTTAAACTACCGCACAAGTATCTGTACATAACTTTCAAATCATATGAAAATGGGTCAAACTATATACAATAACAAAATCTTAATTAAACATTAAATTGGTATGTGTGTAAAGTCAATGAACCTGATCCTTGCCAAAATACATAAATTAACCCCTTTGCCAACATCCTTTCTTTTATATAAAACATTTAAAAAATTTATTAAAGGGCAAAAATCTATTGGCCTACTAGTATTATCATTTTAACAGAATTTTTGTTTGCATAATGATAAGAATTATACCAAAGTACCAGGCTTGAAAGATTAATGTTTCAAAACTATTCACTGAAGTCTCGCTGGCTAACGAAAGTCTTGTATGTTTCATCAAAGAGATGCTGTTTGTTATGATTTTTTTAAGGACGACCAAGAACATTATACTGTACTTAATGGTGAGACATATAAATTACTAATATTTTATTTTTCACTTCAAAAACAGTTGCATTCCTTTCCTTGGGTGTGGGGAATTTAGGGTTGAGTGATTTGAGATTAACATATAACAGGATGCCTGCCAGTGACACACAGATAGTTTTAAGACTTAAACTACTAGTAATCAAGAAAATCTCCTCACTTACTGAACAAACAACATTACCTCAATTGGTCCAACTTTATCAAGGCGGACTGCACTAGCCAGAACTGTCCGTAATATTGTGAAGAGAAAAGCCGTACAAGAAGATTGCAGATCTATATCTAGTGTGGTACACACTGCACCAAACACTACAGGTAAATGTTTGTATTGTAAACTGTCATTTAAAACAGATAAAGATGGAGTCTTCTTGAACACTTTGACACATGTATCTAGCATGGACCGACCCTAAAATATAAAGAATATTTTAAGTTCATTATTTTTTACGACATTCAATCCCATTTCAATTAATGCATCAGCTTGAGAGTGATTAAAATAAACTTAAATCTCTCTTTGCTATCTTTTTTTTTTGTTATTTCTGTCCAGCTTACTTTTTTGGAAATGTCCCTTAACAAATTTATTTAAAGTCAGCAAGAAAATAACTATGAGATATATAAACACAGCTTAACCATTACCTGTCTAGAGCTTGCTCGTTTAGCTACATGATTTGGTGTACAGGCTTCACAGAGTGAATCTAGGTCACAAAGTGCTTGGATATTGGTGACCTGCAGATAACCCTCTCTAAGAAAAGGTAATATAAACGAACCTGAAATAATTCAGATATAAAATAAAGATTTCAATTAATGTTTTAAAACAAAAATCATTCTGGTCAAAATAAGCATAAATGAAATTGTATATTACTGTTTAAAGTATAAGAAGATATAAACAGATTAAACATTTAATTCAACATTGTTACACTTTCTTGTTAAATGATTTAAATTATCCCCAAACAGTGAAGAAATAATATAATAAAACGGATTCAAACTGTTAAACTTATACCACATAGTGGCTTACAAAAATGGATGATTTCTTATATTAAACATTTTATCTTTAATTATTTGCTTTCATATACAAAATTGATATACTTCATAATTTCACCATACATGTATATATCAATTATGATAACTTCAGGTACCCTAAAAAAAGGCTAAAACGTATACATGTACATAAATACCATCTTATTATGCTTTCATAATATCTTATTTTATACATGTGACCTCTTGACACATGTAAATATTTTCTTAACTGTTTAAATTAGTATTTAACCCATGGCCATCATTATATAAAAGTTTTGAAGATAATAAATCCTTAGCCTCAATGTCTCCTCTAATCTTTTTGCAAATCCAAGATATTCTGCAATATTCCTTCGGAGCATTTTTTAAATGCAATGAATGTCTTAAAAAAAGTTTTTTTCCCAATAATTCTTATCATTACCTTCAAAGTATGAAATTTCTTATAGATATAAGGCAATTTAAATTTTGTGTTTGGTATTACAGTACTCTATGAAAATATATAAAAAATATACAAGATAACTAACATGATGGTTTCCAAATTTGCTAGCTAATCTTGTCAAATCCGAAATAAACATAAACATCTCCATACTCACCTCCATTTTCAAGACAGCATAATAAAAATTCTTTCAATGTATCTGTAATAAAATATGTATAAATGTTGAATGTATTTGTCAAAGATAGATTTAAGATATATATTGCTGAATACTGTGTATATCAACAAACCAATAAAAAGGTCTCAAAGAAAAATGGTCAATCATAGATGTACCCCTTGACTTTTATGTTTTATGTTCTTACATCAATTTCTACAAGTGTACAGTCAGGACTCATTACAATGACACTGTTGGTTCCCAAAAGATAAGTCAGTATATCGAATTTGTCAGTATATTGAATTTGTCAGTATAATTTCATCATTCATCATGTAATGATATGCTTATCCACTGGTATTTGAACATTATTTATTTTGTATTTAGATCTATAATGAACATCTATAATGAAAAAGATTTTTGCTTTTATGTGTTCACTTTATTATACACATAAAATATCATACACATAATTTAACAACTTTATTAAAAAAAAATAACAACTAAAATAGTTAAAGATTGATATGAAATAGATAAAACTTTATCAAATAAAAAGCACATACAATGATAGGACTTTTTAAAAGTTTTTTTGTTTTTGTTTTTTTGAGTCCTGACTGTACATACATCACCAGATAACATCAGGCAGAAATACCTAAAAATAACAACATTTAAACATTAAATATATAAACTGATTATTTCAACTTAAAAACATGAAAATTACTGAATTTTTACTGACCTGTATCCTGAACAACATATGTTTTTAAAGCTACCTCCAGCCCTGAACTGTGTGAAAATCCACCTGTGGGAAACCCTTCAATATTAAAAACACAATAAAAGCTAAAGACAGTGTATACTGAGTTACCAAAACACAATCAAAACCATGAAACAAGCGAACAACAACTATACAAATCAATTAGAAATATCATAAACTTAAGATTCTTTCAACAGTTCAATATTTTTATGTGCCATTTTCCACATTTCAAAAAAGATTCCTGTAATGTTTGGGTGTTCACTAAATACAAACAGTTTACAGTTGGACCTCCAAAACTTGTCATATAAATATGATGTTGCTTTGTGATACTTTTAATTCTTGGTGCAGGGCTTGACCATCACAAACTATAGCAAGATAGTAACGTCTGATATACTGGACTAGTCCAAGCATATCCATTTGAGAATTTCAACTGCTTAATGATATTTGGTAACACAGGATGTCTGTTTGACCCTTGAAATGACTCTTTGACCCTTCAAATTTCCAAAAGGCCTGATTTGACCCTTTTTGGCTCTTTATTTCTTTTCTATAAATATGATTTTTGCGACGGACGCGCCCTCAGGCGCGTTCAGAGCTAAGTCATCTACACATGGGATTTCGTCGGCTACAATCGCGCAAAGTGTCCTCAACCGATTAACAGCTCAAGAAATAGTACATGAATTTGATCCTTTAAAACTCCCATACTTTGTCGGGATATCTTAAAATCTTCCATATTTAGCCTTTTCAATTTCAAATTAAGTTATCCAAGTTAAAATATGAACGTATATGATTGATAAAAACGTTGTAGTCCCGTAGTATTATTGCGCAATATGCAAATTACTGCGGAAACGATTTACCGCTGTCTAAAAAGTAGGACAGCAAATTATACTATAATAAAGGTGTAAGCTCTGAGTTCCAAGAAACTATTAGTAGGAAATAAATATTTCTACATTATACAAAACATTATTATTAACAAATCAAAAGTTTTTCGTGACTTTAGAATAACTCGCGCATTAATAAAAGAAGAACTATTTTCGTGACTCATACCGCGGGTTTAGCTGAATATTCAGCATTTATTAATAAATTAGATACAGCACAATGGTTAATTAGTATAAATATCTATTTTTGAAAATGCATGTAACAAGAGAGTTTTTCAACACTTTACCACCATGTAGTCTTACATGGTAATCTTTATTGAAGGAAGTTATAATATCAGTTCTACTTCCGATTCTTGTGGTTTGTTTACATATTTTTCTAGGTCACGATATGAGTTAACCTTCGCTATTCTAAAAATAGATTCTGCTTCACCTGTGCTGATTTTCGGACAGGCGATTAGGGAGTACACATTATATATACATGTAATAAACCAGCGGATTACATGCAATACTTTTAGAAATTCTATACAATTGTAAGAAGCAAACAAGTTGAAAATGGAATTTAGTGTGAAATTGAAAAGGACAACTAAACACTGTAGTGCTTAAGTGACATTTAAATTAAAATAAAAACGATGTGCTCTGGCCTTGTAAATAAAAAAAAATCTAAAAAATACACTATTAATTGCTGATGATTTTAACCAAAATTATTTTTAATGAGACATATCCAAGAGAAATAAAAATACAAATGACTCACGAAGCATTCTCACATGCTTGAAGTTTATTTGCATGGTTTTATTTTAGAAATATTTCGTTGACAGTTTTTTTTTCTATTTACATATCATTTCTTGGAATAAATCGATAAGGACACTGATTTACAAGTTTGACCAGAGTTTTTAGGCATAAATTTCATTCTGTATTTAAATGCTTGAAAGTAGAAAATCTGAATTATATCAGATTGGGACACAAAATATATTGCTCTACAATCTCGAACTTGTATGGAACAAATTTTCTCTGTTATATATTTTGTGTTTTGTTATTGTTTTTTTTTCTAAAAAAGCCTTAATTTTTCTCCGGTTGCATGTCCGTCGCATTCAGTGCTGCAGCACTTTGATTTATGACAGTCACATAAGCCTGATCGGGCATTTGAACACCTGCATTTCCAAGTTGTTATAAAGTTTAACATATATTTCAGTAGCCGACCATTCTGCATCTTATTTATTGGAATAGACAAAAATATCGTAGGATTATCAATTTATTTCCTACCAGACTGTTCCGACAGATTTGGCAATTAAAGTTTATTTGACTTGTCAGAATCCTTTCATTTCCGCAATCAGTCCGTAACGAAAGTGGTGCTCCGTGCGTGACATTGAGCGGTTAAAGAGGAGCAGTGTTAAAGGCGAGTAACTGTTTTATGAGAATACTCGATAGACTCTTTAGTTGGAGAAGTAGTCACGCAAATGGACATTATAGCTACAAGCCAGACGTCGTTGTTTTTGTCATTGAAAACGATAGACTTATACGCGGTCCATGCAAGTTAGATATATTATCGACAATTGCATTTTAAGATGTTTTAGTAAGAAACACTTTTCTTTTCGAAAAACAAATCGTTTCCCGCTTTTTAATTTCACAACACACAAAACAAAAATTATACGTTGCACCGGTTTCAATAAAAGATTTGTAATTTTTGATATTTGTACTATTTTTGCGTTACTGTAAGAAATTTTAGCTTATCATCTTATAGAAATATGATTCAATTATAAATACGCTTTTTCAAATCAGGTACTATGTCAGAAGTGACTCAAGAAAGTGGCGGCAGAGTTAAGGTAAGTTGAGTAGTGTTCGGATAATTGTTGATTGGATATAGTGTAGATCTCTATGTATATAAGTGAATGACTTGAAAGTTATTTTCGATAGTCACATAGAATGGAAGATTCATATGAAATGTGAACAGAATTTAATGTAGGGTCATTCATTCAGGGGTCACTTACCAGCTTACTGGAGTATAACACTTTAAACAAATGCTGGTGATTGGATTTGTTAGTGTTAGCTGGTTAGTGGGCCTATTATGTACCATGCAGTGTTCAACTCAGAGAATGCCAATGCCACCCCCTTAAATCTTTTTCAAATGTCAAGACAAGAGAAGTTTTGCTTAATACGGGGAAGTCCAAGCAGGGGCCACAAAACTATTCACTCAAAAGAAAATATACCAACACATTTCTTCTGTCATAATCCTACAGGCCTTTTGGAATATTGCTTTTACTTTTACTTTTTTTTTAATTCAAACAAAGAATATGTTAGCTGCAGGCAGCAGAAATATAGCTTTATAAAAAACACTTTACTTAGACTTGCAGAATATTGGGCATATAATTCAGAAATATTTTTGCCCAGATGAATTCTATCATGTGTTACTTCTTCAGATTTTGTGAACATTTTTATAATACCCTTAGTTTTGCTCTAAAAATATTTAAAGGCTAGCTTTTTACCTCTGTATAAGTAAATTCACTATTGGTGACCATTCTCTTTATGAAAGCTTAAAAAAAATTCATGTTGATGTAAATTTTTAGCTGTCCATCATTTATGCGAAAAAAAATGCGTAAAATGCATAAAAGCTTTCTTTACTAGAAGTTTTAATGGCACCAGTTAGTTCTGGAGACAAATAACTTCTAAATGGATCAACAGACAATTGTAGGCTTTGTGATATAATAACATTGTATATAATGTTATATTAGAAACTACAAGATAATTTTTTCTTTTGAACAACAGATGGAAATGATTTATGTTATTGTATGTTTGTTTTTTCTGTTACAGGGTGTTACAATATTGAAGCCTATAGTCTATGGCAATATAGCTCGATATTTCGGCAAGAAGAGGGAGGAAGATGGCCACACTCACCAGTGGACAGTGTATCTGAAACCATTTAAAAATGAGGTAAAGGATTACAGTAGTGTCAGCAATTTACGAATCTTTGTTTAAATTTTGGAAAAAGAATAGTTGTAATTTTAATACTTGTAAGGAAGAAATATGTTTTTCTTTCATAATGAGCTTATTTCGCACAAAATCATTACTAAATGATTAAAATCATACTAAAAATAGCAACATAATAAATTTTGTTTAGGAACATTTATTTTCATTCATTTTCAAAGACATTCTATGTTACATTTTATTTTTGTTAATTGACAGTAAGAACAAAAGTTTGTCATTTTAAATTTTTATAAAGATATTTTATTACATATAAATTCATACTCTTTAAAAAATAAATTTAAAATGTAATCTTTTCAGGATATGACAACCTATGTGAAAAAAGTGACATTTAAACTTCATGAAAGTTATCCAAATCCCACAAGAGGTTTGTTTTGTTTTTTTCACATGTTTTTGGTCATATCTTTGCTGTTGATCTACCTAACCAGCTTTCCTAAATAACTTACTATAATTACCTGGTGAATAATTTCTCTGCAAGTGCCTGACTACTAATCCCACGTAATTTCTTTATCAGCAGTGAGAGACAAATGACCATTAGACTCTATATTGCCAGTTATTTGTCTCAGAGAAATTATGCCTTGTCTGAGGATCAAACATGAACGCCTGAATTACTAATTCCATGCTCTCCCTATTGGGCATGAAAGTTATTCAAATCATGCAAGAGGTTTTGTTAAACTTTGTCTTCACAACAAAGTGCATATGGTGTAATATCAATAATGCTTCCAATGCTTTGTTAGCAATACTTGTTTGAATTACTTACATGTAATAGATTATTGTTTGATGATTATTATGTTTTTTTAAATGATTTTTAAAAATAATTTAAGTCAAACCTAAATTTCTAAACCATGTGTAATTTATACATGTATGCTAAAGACTTGATGTTCTTTTGACTATACAGTTTTGTTATTTAATCTGTTTTCTGGATCAGAGAATTTAGCAACAAACTGAACTGTATGAGACTAACCAGATTTATTGGTTAGCCTGACCCTATACTGGTAGCTTTAAGTATGGCTTGTGTTAAGAGACACAATTGTTTACATTTTTATTCAAAACTTGATAAAGTTAGCAAATACTGACAGTATTCTTCTAAAACTTTGTAAAGGTATCAATGATGCGAACTTCTTGGTCGAGTAGTTAAGGTCATTAAGGTCAAATCACTTGTCCCTTACTTCTGTAGATATCGGGGACTTTTATGAGGTGATGCTTGTCCACAGAAGATTGCTGGTTTTATTCTGATACCCATCTTTGTCTAGCATAAAGCACAAAAGAGCACTTTATAACCCAATAAAATAGATAAATGAAACATATCTGTATATCTTTTATAATTATTTCAATAATGTATCTTAATTTCATTTTTCAGTTGTTTTGAAGCCACCATATGAAGTTACAGAGACAGGTTGGGGAGAATTTGAAGTCATCATCAAAATATACTTTAATGATCCCCATGAGAGACCAGTAAGTGGCTATAGAGTGGTAGTGATTACCCCCCTTTATAATACAATGTAGTGGTATTGTCTACAAATTTGAACTACTTTTGTTTGTTTGTTCATGTAGCATTTGAATGTCTGATGCAGGGTTTCTGTTAAGTGGTCTGATGTAATCTTATTTATATGTGTTTGTAAAGTAATGAAAGTATCCATATTTTTACTTGCACTAAGGGCAATATGGAAAGTTTTCTCACTTCTCAGTATAATATATAGCATATTCAATGAAAACAAACAAATGTAGTCTATATTTTTTCATCATAATGATATCAATGTTGCACCTCTATATCTTCATCATATCCCACTCATCTATAATACCAGAAATGGTTTATTGATGATAAGACTACCATTACATGTTTGACTGTATATCATAATTATGTATTATTTTATATTTTGCAGGTGACAGTGTACCATTTGTTAAAACTGTTCCAGAGTGAGACAGATATTATGCTGGGAAAGAAATCATTGGTCTCGGAGTTCTACGATGAACTGGTAATAATGTTTTCTTTATGACTTTAAATGTTGATCAACTGATCTCTGTCGGATTATTTTTTTATTTTAATTAATAGCTTAATAGTGAATTGGTCTTCCAAATTGGAAGGTCTGTAATAACTAAAAATAATTTTATTGTAGGTATTTATTATTTCATACCTTATGAAATATAACCTATGAACTTCCAGCCCTTGCTGCTGCACCACATAATGATCCAGTAGAAATTATTATTATCGAATCCAATCTTATCCTATTTTCATAGTCCAAAAAGTCAATATAAAATGCATATTATATCCTGTATTGCGTCCATAACATGTATATAAAAAAAAATGCATATCATACTCCAACTTACTACACATTGCTGAGTACGATACTGGATTCTATTAGGTGAGCTTCTTGTTGCTGGAATGCCATTTTAACGGTTGAGGCATCAGAATTGCAGTAACTGTTTATCCCTGGGTGATCGTAAGAGGCGACTAAATGGGTTTGAATAACTGGAGTCTATGCAATTTTTAGCTCCAGCAGGTGAGGTGGTTTTGACACCTGGTGTTATTTTGAAGCTTGTAACAACAGAGGTTGGCCAAAATCATCTTTCCTGTTCCAGCACCATATGACCTAAACTGTTCGTCTGCCATAAAACCAAACAAATCTATATATCTCAACCTTATATTGGTCAAGGCAATAACCGAGACTAATATAGGTTCTGCAGCTGTGTACGAGTCAAAAACAAAATCAGTATTGTTCTCAACATTATTTGGGACATTGGAAATTAAACAAGACTTAATTGATAAGATTGGTTCCAATAATTATTTCTCTTGCAACATCACATTGTGCAATCACTGAAAATTCATTGGTTATAATTTATAAGATGTGAAATAACTTATTTTATTTTTGTGAGTAGATATAAATTTTTTGTCTTTTTTTTCCTCAGGTGTTCAATGACCCAACAATAATGATGCAGCATCTTTTAAATGGAACCAGATCTCTGTCAATAGGAGCTTATAAACATGATACTGACTGTAAGCATTTACTGACTATGATTAAAAAATCATTATTTTGAAAGCTTTTAAATGATTCAGAATTGTTAGGTAGTCATGTATTTGAACAAACCATTATGAAAAATCACCTGAAAGTCACAGCGTTTACTATTGGCAAGGCACAAGAATTTTTTCAAGGATACTGCAAATTGATAAATGAAGTAACTGTTAGTAATAGATCAAATTAGTTCCATTCATATCATATATAAGGAATGATTTGGTTGCTAAGTTTGTACTGATAATAATTGATGGTGATGTAATGTTCTTTTTCCATATTTTAACTTGGGCTTAGTTGTTATTTTGAAAAGATTCTCATCATTAAAAAAAAAAATTTCCCTATAAGAAGAAATTCTAATCAAAAGTTCAATTTAATAAATTTAATAATTGATACTAATTGGATGAATATTTACTTATTACTTAAAGAAAATACTTTCATTATATTTCTGTTACAGTTGAAGAGAAGAAAGAGAAGACCGTAATCAAAATCGAGAACGCGAAGAAGAAAATCCGCTACGAAATTACAGAACTTAATGAGAGACTTAAACAAAAGAAACAGACTATACAAAAATTAAAAGACGAAATATCCAAGCTTGAAACGCCTGCCACAGAAATTATGACACCTGAGATAGTGACTTAAATAAAAAAACTTAGCCTGTAATTATTTTGAGATGAATAATTTCACAAGATACTGTAGTGTCTGAATTTGAGTGAAATTCAGGCTGTAAACATAATAAAAACTCAGCAGGAAATAAAAGGGATTTGTAGAATTGGAGCGTAATATCGGCACAGTGTTAAAGGTTAGGTGAAATATTGACTTGATAACTGATTATGAATTGAAGTGTAACATTGACTTCATATGACAGCCTGATGAAGTGTAACATTGACTTAATATGACAGCCTATTTAAGTGTAACATTGACTTAATATGACAGCCTGATGAAGTGTAACATTGACTTAATATGACAGCCTATTTAAGTGTAACATTGACTTAATATGACAGTCTGAAATGAAAGTAGTTCTGACGTGATGATGCAATTGTGGCAGCCTGAAATGAAGTGACTTAAAAACTAGACATGAAATACAATGTAACTTTTAATATGAAAACTGGACTTTAAATGAAAAACTTTATTGTAACATGCGAAGAAAAAAACAAATTTGAATGTGAATTTGAGACAAATCAGAAGTTAAAAATTTGGATAAGGCTTATAAGTAAGATTTTGTTCATAGTCAAAATAGCCTGTGTTAAACAAGAATATGCCCTTCAAGTATTTTGAAAACAGAGATGCTGAAATTTTCATTGATTTCTCTGAAAAATGGTTTTGTACAATTTTTAATTGTACAAGAGGGATTCTTTACAAACTTGAATATTACAAAAAAGAAGATTATTGAAAAATTTTAAAATGTTTGCAAAAGATGCAGTCTTGAAGTAAGATGTATTTTAATTTTGATATATTAAGAATTTTGCTAAGAATGTTAAGTTTGAAGAAAGAAAAGAGAAGTGTATAAAAGAGAAGTGTATACAGAAAAGAAAATGTATTCAAATATCAATGTACATTAATAAATGGAATGTATATATATGTGTATTTTATTTTTTACTCAATTATTTATTTTTTTATAATTTCGGGATAAACCTTTAACTCTTTGAATGCTAGCAGTGCTTAAATAGATATAATGACTTGCCTAAGTAGCTATAGAGTCATTAGTTACACACTTTAGACGGTCACTGTAAAAGTCATGATGACTTTTCAACTTTACTGGTGGCAAACCACAAGTGCTCCTCCATGCAATATTTCAGTATTATGTGAGTGTGATTAAAACCACTGACTATCTGTAAGCTAGCAGGATAGCGTACTCCAGTAAAAGAATAGGAATTGTCCATGGAAAAAACTTCAAACAACAGCCGTGAATGGCAAATGATTCTTAGGAACTTGCACCCCTCAGCTATCAAGGCCCCTGACTTTAAAGAATGCATAGTTCCTAACATGACCATAATATTTTTTCAAATTTAAAATGAAAATTTTGGTCTATTCAGGGGCCATAACTCTGATTTTAAGCTTTGATAGCAATGCAAGGTCTCTTAATTAGCAAGTTAAATTCAAATCAAACTAATATAATAATGTTGTTATACATACAAACATATTGTGGATGACTGGTCACAGGCAGTGTTCCTTAAAAAACTCACATGAAGACTGCATGATTAATGGAGTTATATAAATGAGCCATGTCACGACAAAACCAACATAGTGCGTTTGCAACCAGCATGGATCCAGACCAGCCTGCGCATCCACGCAGTCTGATCAGGATTCATGCTGTTCGCTTACAGACCCTATAACAAGTAAAGAAACTGATAGCGAACAGCATGGATCCTGATCAGACTGTGCGGATGCGCAGGCTGGTCTGGATCCATGCTGGTCGCAAACCTATTATGTTGGTTTTGTCGTGACACGGCTCAAATGTTACAAAACCCAAGTTCTTATATTTTCAAAATATGAGTTCCCCTTTGTGGCTTCAAGGGATTGCCTTTAAGGATCAAGGCATCAGAATTGCAGCCACCATTAACCCTGCTGGATAGTAAGAGGCGACTAAATGGTCTCGAACTACTGAAGTCTATACATCTCTTAGCTCCAGCAGGCAAAGTGGTTTTGAACCCAGGTGTTGCTTTAAGTTAGTAACATGCAAGGCTAGCCAAAATGACCTAAATTGTGATGGTGAGCCATAAAACCAAACAAACAAAATATGAGCACAATAACAGATTTTTTTCCTTCACATTTTGGTAAAACAAATATTGTTTTGCACTTAGAAGGTCACCTTTAACTGCATGAGAGAAAATAACCACAACAAGAGTCGGATATGTATGTTTATTTTAAAATTAAATTGCACCATGTCACATATTATTATGTTAAGAATTTTGTATGTAATTTTTTTATAATGAGAATTTACTGAATGGAAAATATTACCAAAACTTTATAAATCATGACATGACATCTTGTGATAATGATAAAATCTAAACAAAAATAACCAGTGATAGTATTTTTTACATTGTAATTGTTGTATATATAAGATTTTATTGTTAGAAAATTAGTTTGAAAATCATTAACAACTAAATATACATAAATATATAGAGGATACTCAAGTTTTTCCTATAAATACTGGATTTTTTTTCATTGGATGGTATGAAAATAAATATTTCACAAATGACAGTAGTAAAAGTGAAATATTATAATTTTCATATCACAAGATGAAAATAAATCCTGTACTGTAGTTAAAACTTGAATTTTCTGTTTATTAAATACTTTCTCTCTTTTTTGAACTAACAATTCTTAAGACTTCTTTAATTTTGGTATTGGCTGGATTAAGAAGAAAGTAGACTGGCAAGAAACCAGCAGTGAAAATACGGAAAACATGTTTCACTGCAGTGAAAAATATTTTTTTACAGTGAAAATTTTATTTCATCAATATTTCATTTATAAGAAAATAATTAAAAAAATATTGCCTTTTTTTGCCATTATGACACCTGTCCTGAACACAACAATACATAGAGATAATTTATATATTGATAGTATTTCTTTAAAAGGTCATTTTTTACTGTAACAGTCTGCAGGCACTTCACTGAGCCCACCATCAAGGCGAGTATGGCTCTATAACCTGTTTGTGAAATTTCACGTCAATCACTCATTTAGTATTTCAAGAAAAATTATTTTACTTGTGCAAAACAACCCAAAAAAAAATAATTTCAACACTTAAAATTCAACATGTATATATGGGATAAGAATCGCACAAAAGATCGCTGCTCAATTTATTCTCAGTTTTCTTTGTAAACTTGTTTGTTTTTTATTTCCATTTTAATTTGTCCAACCTATCTACATATGAATTTCAAATTATCTGTTTTTAGGCCTTTGGGCCTCTGCGACTACCCTTAAACGAAATAGCTAATGAACTAGTTAAAAATATTTGCTATGTTAAAAAAAACTGTTGGTGTACTATTGCACTATTTAATGCAACATTCCCAGTTTTACTGGCAGAGGAAGTGATCCATTGTGGTTTCCTTTTTGCAAGAGAGAGCAAATCGGTAATTTGTATACCTTAAATAAAATGATCCGATTAAAGATTTTGATGACTAATCATGGAAAAACAACATAACTGTGGAGAATGGGGCACTATTGATCAGAAACACATTATTATTTAAAACTTATAATAGCTTTGTATTTCATACACAATACACGAAATATAGAATAATTTTGATATGAAATATACATAATATTGCATCTTTGTATGATATGAAATATATATAATATTGCATCTTTGTATTAAATACATATTAAACTGATTATTAAATGCTAATACACACTATCTTATAACACAAAGCAAAAAAGTGATTGGCGGCATTGCCGAGTGGTAAATGCATCAAACTAGTAATCTAATGATCGCTAGCCATATTGGTTCAGACCCTGGTCAGGGGCAAGTCAGGTTGTTGTTTTTTCTTGAGCAAGAAACTTTACATTCATTGCTCAGTACTGGTTGGTTCCAGGAACAGATTCTAAAGTCTATCTATAAGTTTATAGCTTCTTCCATAATCAAGCTAAAATAAATTCTGTATAAACCAAAGCGAAAAAAATATATACAACTTTGTCAGTTCAAATCAAAACATAATGTAAATAATTCATTTTTTTTTACACTTACTCAGACTCATGGCTACCCTATATCAGCAGCTGATTCTGTTAATGCCATCTAATGAAATGCAAGGAATACATTATGCCAAGTGTTGACAGTAATAAAGAAGCAGTATAAATGCAAAATTTCCTTATAGATTTTTTTTTTTAAATCACAATTTTCATAATCAAATAAGCTATACTAAAAATGTAAAGTAATTTTCACAGGAACTTGAAATTATATCAAATAACCAATATTAATGATAATATCCAAATATACCCCCTATATACTATAAATAATGTGTTTTTTTTATATAATATGGGGGTATATTTTGCATATTATCTTTAATATTGATAGGATTTCAAATTCCTGTGGTAATTTTATACACATGACTGGCTAAATGTCAAGAAGGGACTAATTTGAATTCTTCAAAACTTTGCAGCATTTGCTGTCAAAGAATTCACTAGTGCTCTGATATCATAAGTTACTTGCCCTTGATATATATGGTATCTGATTCCACATCAAAAAGAGGAAAACTACTGCTATTTTAACAAAAGTTACTTCCCCTTTATATAATTCCTCCATTTGCATCAATATTATCAAATAAAGAGGGAAACAACTCCTATTTTAATCAAAAGTTTATTTCCCTTTACATGATTTCTCCATTTGTGTCAATATTCTCAAATGAAGAGGGAAACAACTCCTGTTTTAATCAAAAGTTTCTTCCCCTTTACATTATTCCTCCATTTGTTACTTTATCAATGGAATGGAAAATTGTAACTGCTGGTTTATCACAAGTTACTTCCCCTTTGCATTTTTCCTCCATTTGTTTCAATAGTTCAATAATCATGGAAGATGAAAATATTAATAGACTACTAGTACCTTCTAACTGTTATCATAATTCTTTAGCAATTTTCCATGCACTGTAAAAACCTTGCAGGATATGCAGTCATTTTTTTTTTTTGTTCAGTCACTTTTTATTTAAATGTTATGTACGAATATAATCATAATTACAGACAAATTAATGAACACGACAGAAGTCACTCCCCTTTTGCTGACTGCACGAATGCTAGCTGTTCTCGTTGCACCAAGGACATTTTTAAAGTCCATGCATATTGTCTATTATACTCTTCTGTTGTTTTTTTTTTTCTGGCATTTATTCTTAATCCTATATCTCACACATCAGTTTGATTGCCTTGTCACATCCCATACACAGATCTAAAGTATTTCATGCAACTAGGCATTTTCATTATTTTCCGTAAAACTTACACGCATTGATTTGGAGCTTGTTCGTCTTCTATTGCTACGCTGACTTAAATCTTTCTGAAACATTTTGGCTTGATGTAGAATTTCCTTTAGTTGAACAGTTATCTAAAATAAAATAAAGGTATAACCTATGATTATTTCTTCTCTGTTTGTGGGTAAATGCCTAATTCATAGAGTTATCAATATGATTAAACAAGTAACAAAAAATGTTTCAATGAGACAAACTGTGAAACACAACCTTTAAAAAACAACTTAAATATATATGGGCATGTTCCTTTAAATATTTGTGTAAAAATAATGCAGGTGTCATACTTTACAACTGTTTAAAAATTTCCAGAAACAGGAAAGGCAAGTAAGATTTTGAGTTGCATTAAAACTAAATATGTGTGGGCAAAACATCTGGTTTCAAAATTGTAAATCATTGTCTAAGGTAATTCATTTGACAGGTGAAAAAAAATACACCAGAACATATTCTGCTTTCTGTCATTTGCCTACCAAACAATAACAATATATTAGGACAATAATTATGCAAGTCAATATGAACAGAAGCTTCCAAGTGGTTGAGATTTTTGAGACTTTGGGTCACTTTGGTCCCAAGAACTAACATAATGAAAAGACCGAAAAATGGCCGATATGTCTTAGGGGCACATTTTTGCAATGGGGATGATTTGGTTAGGGGCCGAAACATCCTGTTTGCGCTGGTTGAGAGCCTGCGCTGGTTGAGAGCCTGAGCACAAAATTGGGAAATAAATTTTTATCGCCATATGATGTCACAGAAATGATCTCAAAATAAACCAAAATTAATGATGTCATGAAAATTACTTTTCCGCGCAATGACAGTTCGATATCATTTTATTAACTCTTTCTAAAAGCTTTTTCTAACAGATAGCAATGATACGTTAGTATAATAATGCTGGTACCAAAACATGATTAGCCTTTGCCACCAGTATAGGGACAGGTCAGGTCAGCCTGCACATTCGTGTAGTCTGAACACGCTATGTACTGTTGGTTACTTAATTTATTTTAAACTAAACAACAGGAGACGGAAAGGGAATATTTCATTAAAAAAAAGTAAAAATCTTACCTGTTTAAAGCTTGGTCTTTCAGCGACAGTACTGTCCCAACATTTTGTCATTAGCAAGTTGTATGGCCTCAGTATTTTGGTACCTTGTGGCACTTCTGGTCTACCACCTGATGTTACATAATCAATCACCTTTAAAGGAAAGAAGCATTTTATTTCAAATCTTTCAATGCTAAAGGACTGAATACAGCTAGGTCAGTGAAGTCAATCACATGTAATATGTGTCAGTGCTGTGGCTAAGTGGTTCAGGTGTCTACCTCTCAACCCCAGGATCATGGACTTGAGCCGTACTGGGGTGACGATCATGTCTGATAACACACCAGCACTGGTGTAATTTCCAAGATACTGACCAGGGACTGAATCAAATAAGATTTGAGCCGCGTCATGACAAAACCAACATAATGGGTTTGCGACAAGCATGGATCCAGACCAGCCTGCGCATTGGCACAGTCTGATCAGGATCCATGTTGTTTGCTTACAAACCCTATAGCAAGTAGAGAAACTGATAGCGAACAGCATGGATCCTGATCAGATTGCGCGTATGCGTACTATGTTGGTTTTGTCATGGCGCGGCTAATTTAAAGTTTCCATTACAACTGAGCTCAAACAAAGATGTTTTAACTAAAAACAAAAACAACTGATGTTAACCCTTAACTTTGCACCATCTGATTTGTCTTGACCTTTGACCTTCAAGTTGACATGTGGCAGCAGGAGTTCTGCACATCACCTTGTTAGGGTGGACACTAGAGAATTCTTCAAGGGGTGTAGGACTGACACAAATTTATTTGACCTTTTACCTTCACGAGTGACCTGGACCTGAAGAAGGCACAGCTGGAGCATAAGTTCTGCATATTGCCTTGTTGGGTATACAGTTATTTTAGCCAATTTCAAAGAAAAAAGGTTTAAGAGGTAAAGGATTTATAGAGATCACACCGTGTAGAAGGACAGACTTACAAACAGACTGATGGAGCAAGTGTACATAATGATTCCAATATAGGCCCCTCTACAATTATCTGATGGGGAATAAAAATGGACGCTGGAAAATTCTATGTAATAAATTTAGCAGATTAATGATCAGGTATGATCACTTTACATAATGGTATCAGACCTCTTGAGCAGTATTCATCTCCTCATATGGATCATCACATAAAACAAGTTCCCACATGACCACAGCGTAGGAATACACGTCTGCTGCTGTGGTAATATACCCCTCGTTCTCCTGAGAGTTGGGATGTTCCAACACTTCTGGTGCAGTCCAACCTATCCATGGTGGACAGGCACTATACAGACCTTGACCTGGAAAAATTTAAGAAAAAAAAAAGGTTCAGGAAAGAATGTGAATTCATGTTATATACATGACTGTAGTATGCATACAGATATAAATAAGTAAAGAGGAGCAAATAGGTATGTGCATCATAAACTTATGACGGAACATTTTTCGTTCCCTTTTTTCAATTTTTCACAAGACCTCATCTGGAAAACAAGTAAAATTCCAAACCTCCTCTGGATTACACATAACCCCTTGTCGAAAGTTTCAGACTCTGTCTGGTGTAAAATCCTGAAATATTGTATTTTTTTCTATCTGTATTTTCATACAACTTAAACATTGTCCACTATGATGTCTCCATCCTATTAATTAATTAACCCTCAACCTTCTGGAACTAGAAGTGTTCAGTATTTGCCACCAGTATAGAGCCAGGCCAATCTGCACATTGATGCAGCCTGACCTGGCTCTATACTGGAATTGGTAGCTCAATTTTTGTATTTTGATATTGAAATCTGGACTGTCTCAAATTCAAAGATAACTTCCAACGTAAATACTTTTTTTTTAACTTACAACAGCAGTCCTCTAGTTGACAGCCTGTCCTCAAAGGTTGTGTTATATTCACAATGCCAAAGTCACATATCTGAAATAAAGTCAGTCTTATTGTTGAAACACAGATCTGAAATAAAGTCAGTAACATGCCGGTAGTCAACAATGCCAAAGTCACATATCTAAAATAAAATCAGTCTTAAAGTAAACCCAATACCAAAATCTGGAAACAAAGTGATCCCTCAGAAGCATTAATCACAACAGAATTACATGAAAATAGCAGACTCGGTTTGATTGAGTCTGTACACAAGGGATAATGATTAACATCCCTCATGCCCCCTAGCACCGGTTTGAGTGGTACTCTATTCTCAACACTTAATAATGCTGGCATCAATGATCCCGAAGGACCAGAAAAATATAACAACACTGAAGTGAAGTACGGGGCATCTTTTTACAGCTATCACATATCTAAAATTAATGAACACAATATCACAGTAACATATCTAAAATAAAGTCAGTAGCATAGTCAACAATGCCAAAGTCACATACATGTATCTACCAAAATCATGTACATGTATCTGAAGTAAAGTCTCAGTATCATATAAATAAATAAATCACATATAAGATCACATTTCAATGCCATACAAACATATTGAGAGTGACGAAGCTTAGGGAGAACAGAGACTGCAATGTTTCCAATTTTAGCTTGAAGGTTGATGCCTTCACACATCTATATAGAGTTGCCCATGTGATATGTTCAAGTAATGACTACTTACAGATGGAATCGAATAACAAATTTGAACCTACATACCTTGACAACGTCATTGTTTGTGATAAACAAATTTCCACAACGAAGATCTCTATGGAGTATAGGAGGTTGGGTTGAATGTAGGAAGGCCATACCGTCAGCCACTTGTGATAACTGGAAAAAGTTAGGGACATAATGTAAGACCTGTTTGCATTAAGTCAGAGCTCATCACTGAATATTGTAAGAATTCATTAGCAAATTTAAATGGCAATAGTAGCTTATTAAGGTATTAAAGGCTAATCCAAGTTGATAAAAAAATCTAAAGGAAAATTCAAGTTCATTAGCAAATTTAAATGCTAAGTGAACTTTCTTAGAAACTTTTTAGGCTAAACTACCATTTGAGAATTGTAACACTAATTCAAGTTCAATAGAGAATGCTGTAAGGCTAATTGATTTGATAAACTTACAATTTTAACTCTATGAGGCCATGTTAATTGTTCTCCAGCTGTTTTGATGAAATCTTTCAGAATTTGTCCAGTTATATATTCAGATATAATATATGGGTGCGTGGACTCGGCACAGTATCCTAGTAGAGCAACTATATTTCTATGTCTCTGCTGACTGAAAAAAAAACAATAAATTATCTCCCTTTATATATAACTTCATCTCAATTACCTCCCTTTAAATTCTCTCCCTATAAATTATCCCCCTTTATTCAATCATATTCCTCCCTTGAACATTGATAACTAGAACTACATGTATTGCTGAATTTGATTCATATCCAACCAACATCTTTGACTGAAGTTGGTTTGGATAATAAAATGGAATTATTTAATAAGTGGCAAAAATGTTAAAGAAAAAGAAATTGTTTCTAGCCAACAATAACATTATAAAGTTAATAATATTGAAAGATTTTAATTCTTCCAATTATATTTTGAACAAATAGCAATTAAACATTCAGTTGTGTCCATCGTTACAGTACTGTTAAGAAACAAAAAAGAGTTTTAAATAGCTAGTGGCATTCTTAATATAGCCTATCCGTATGTTTCGTGGGTATATTATTACCATACACAAAAGATTTTCATTCTTGCAATAAGGTTTTAAACAAATAGTAGTAAACTTTTATACATTTGCCCATTTACTAGAAATAAGAACAATAGCAAAAGAGTTAGAATAGAGGCATTTCTATATAGTCCCTTTGGTATGTTATGTGTGTTAATATAAATACCATACAGACAAACAGTAGAAATCTTACCTGAGGAAGGAAACTTGAGCTTTTAGCTGCCCTATGTTTTCCTTATCAATCTGGTATTTATGAACACTCAGTGTGATACGTTTTACAGATACAGTGATACCCGTCCATTTAGCTATATAAGTGTCGCCAAATATACTCCCACCAAGTCTGTAAAATAATTACCCTAGACACTTTCATTTTAGTTTAGTATGTAAAAAAGACACAAAGGTTCGTAATTCTGCAAAAAATGTTTGCAAGACATCCGAGTGAACAATAAAAGCCAGAGCTCTTGCTAATGCTGCTTCTGTTAAAGCCAAGTGAAAGGCAATTAAGAAATGTAGTATAGGAATTGAGCGCATAAGTGTATTTCTCTGTCTCAAAAAACAAAGGGCCATCATCTACTATTATGTTGAAGTGATCTAAAAAGAATTTGCATTTGCTTCCCTTTATCAGTAGCAGGAATCAGAATGGTTATAAGCATGCATTCAAGATTTTACAGATATGTTGTTTTTCAAAAAATCACCAGCACTGACCTTTGACCTAAAGACAAACAATCTTCTGGTATCCCACAATGCTCCAGGACAGGAAAACACACTGACTTCCTTTTAGTACTTGGAGCCCCATCTCTGAAATCAGATTTAACTGAAGATGACAACATACGACCTGGGTGGGCAGCGGAACTGATCCGGCCTGAACCGACTTGTTCATCATCATCTAGATGCCACAGTGTTGGATCTGGTACAGTACGAACTCCTTGAAATACCAAATATGAAAATGAACAATCTAAAAAATCTATTGTAGTATGTGTGATATAATTATGTGCTTTAAATGCTGGCAGTAATCACAGTCATTGACAATAATTTAATTAAAGTCTAAGACACAGTGAAATTTGTATGGTTTAATAAATAGAGCTTTCATCGTTAAAAACAATTTTGATGTATCGTTGATATTTTTTTCAAAAAGTAACCATTATGCGTTTGAAAAAAATTGCTAATTTTGACTTCAGAAACTAATTAAATGTCAAAAATTTATGAAATTTCACCTAAAACATTTACAGAACTAGGTATCCATGTCTTACACTTATATATATAATGCTGTTGTTCAGTATGAAATGGAAATATGTCATAGCAGTGATGTAAGGACAAATTCGTGCAATAGGCATTTATAAACAAGAGACATCATAATTCTATGAACAGAACATGTATTTTACTGAAATCACTTTAGCTGATATGAAAGTGAATTATAGAAAAGTAATTATAAGCAATTATTGATATATTGGTGTTTTGTCGAAATTTGTCAATACAATGTATATTCTTGATATGCATCGCACCGAATCAATGACAAGTCTGATTTAAAGTAAAGTAACTTCCTAAAAGAAGATCATAATTTATTTTAACACTTCATTCCTTTTTTGTATGTTCTGGGAAAACACTTTCAAGTTATACAATATTACTTTTTTGCACCACTTTAATTTTGACCTTCAAACAAACTGCAGGGGATTATCAATCTATGTTTTCCCCTTTTTGAACTGAAAATACAGTTCAAACTGGTTCAGATATGTTTTATTATCTAACCGACATGCACACTTGATAAACATTTTGCCACATTTAGCATGAAAATCTGAAAGGATCATAAATATTACTCTTAACATCTTTTGACTTTTTTTCTAATATATCAAACACTTCTGATACTTTGATAAAAAAGGAAATCATCTCTGCAGACAGAGATTATTGAGCAGCTTTTGTCCGATGACAATTAACGTGACATGTTTAGCAAGTTATTTGAAATATCACTGCCAGCTGAAATCTTATATTTATGGACACCAGTGAACCCGGATCTAGATATTTTAACTTACTATTTTAATGTAGAGGGGCGATTGCAAAATGTTGACAAGGGGTATTGCCTATTCCAGAGTGGGGTAGCGATTTTACTGGATTTCTAGACAGGTTGTGGCAGGATTTTCACAAGTTATTGCAGGATTTTCACCAAATCCCTGCAACAGTAAGAGAAGGGGAGTGATCAGGAATTATTACAGTAGATCATTGACCTTTAAATAATAATCTTTAATAATTTAACATCATAAAAACCCTGAGATACTTATGAATGAACATTTGCCTTAATTAGATATCCACAGATCTTTTTTTTTCTATGTTGAGATGAAACGGTTATCTGTTCACAATCATTGCATGTGTAAATGCACGTCATCACAATATCAGTGTGTCATACTTGAAAATCAAGAATTTCAATGATCCACACACTATAGAACCATGCCAGCTAGCAATATCATAACTGTTTAAATCTTTCCTCCTCTGAATTTATGTATTGATTTTCATTTCCAGTCTTTGAATTTTTGATCTGTCAACTATATATAATTTCAGACCATTTTTTTTATTTACACGCTAAAATATTCTGAAAATGTCTACAACAGTGTCATGTACAAGCCAACCAAACTGCCTAGCACCAGTATGTGTGACAGGCTTGGCATTGCTCTTAAACTTATTGTATACCACTTGTCATATAATTATACCTACTATTTTTTTTCAGCCATTAGTGTCACATTCCTACCTGTTACTCACAGGCTTTCCAATAGTTCTTGCCTGTATTAAATTTTCAACTCTTTTTTGGTTCAGCACTTAATCCACTTTACATTAAACATGCACACCATTCATAAAAGGCATTGTACATGCTTGGTACTTCGTATAATCATAATTATACACAGCTACTTGGTATTGCTGTTGCAAACATTTCAAACACTGTCAAGGTCACATGGCATTTTTCTAGCTTTTCTGGTGGAGTAAGACCTCACTGTGCCCTACTGGCATTATTTCAAGCGCATTTTACAGGCACCTAAGTTAAGAACCATCAACACTCAGCAAGCTTGCTGCAAGTTCAGCAGGTTAAATGTACATATAACCCTAATTCCACGGCCAAGTGTTAAGTATTAATGAAATGTTGACTTTAAACCACATGCCTCTCACCGCAGTGAGCCACAAAAGCGTCTTTTCATCCTTTCATGTGAAAAAGTTACTCAGGTGCCTGTTTGCAATTGTGCCTGAGATAATGTACAGAGGTGCACCTGGGGTCTTCCTCCACCAGTTAAGCTGAAAAGTCATCATATGACCTATACTGTCTTGGCTTGATGTGAAACCCAATCAAAAAGACAAAAAAGATTCACTCACCTGGAAGTTTGCTATAAAAGTCAATATGGGATCTCTTGTTGTAACACATAAACCCGATGAATCCAGCAACAAAAATAATGCCAACATTTACGCCAACTATGATCATCACCTTTGTTCTGTCTGTAGCAACTTTGTCATCCTGCAGCACTGCAACATCTAAATATAGAATAAAATAAAGGGAGGTAAATCCTGACAGTTCTGCAAGATCCCAAGTGGTAATTCTTGCAGTTACAACTAAAATATCAGATTAAAATAATTATTATATAAAACAAAGTTTGTAAAGAAGTTCTATTTATAGTTCTGTCATATCTAATAAATCAGTTGGTTTTTTTTTGGTTTTTTGTTGTTGTTTTTTTTAAGAAATGTTTGTTGTGTCTCTGAATTTTATCATTAACTTAATGGTACATTTTTTTCAAAATAATGGGAAATAGTTATTAAATTTTTTTATCAGTATCTTATCTTTGTGTCATCTATAGATTCGAGAAAGCAATTTTTAAAAAGTGGTATCGCAACATTTCAATTCTAAGCCAAGCAACGAAACATTGATATAGAAAACATTCAGAGAGGTAAAATCTTGATTGTTACAATATTGAAATCATAATAATAGTGGGGAGTAATTCTAAAGAGCTAAAATATTTAAAAATTTAAATGTAAGATAACTCTTGTACAACTTTTGTGCAAATATGCTCATAAATTAAGGGGAAGTAACTGTTGTAGTACATACTGCATAAATCTGAATATCAAGAAAAGGGGGACAACTGATGTCATGCAGTATGATATAAATATCAGTTACAGGGAAATAATTGTAGTGGCATTGCTTCATCAAAAAAGGGAGATTACTCTTGTGATAACTCATAACTGAAAAGTTTGATCTGGAAATTAAATAATCTCATTAGTAAGGAGAGAGAAACATAAAGGAGGGTAACTGTTGTATTTCTGTAACTTGTATATAAAAAACATAATGGTACAATGTAATTTAAAGACAACACAAAATATAGATTTAACAATACAGTCATGGATGTTTAAAGGCCCATTAAGCCTTAAAGTACCATTATTTCTATTTCTCTAAAACATTTATTCATGGTGTTCTGTTGCAATTTCTCATTAAATGTCTTTGGCAATTAGTACTGCTGTATTGATTTATTATTTCACATGGAAGTCAAAACTCTGAGTTTATTTATGTTGAGCTACCTGAATGTCAAACAAGTTCTCTTTCAGCACTACTTCCTTACAGTGATATGCATTTTATATGCTTTAATCTAATTACTAAATATCTTCAACCTTTCTAAAGAAAAACAAAAGAGGTATGTGTGCAATTATGCCTCCAGATTCATGCTAATTTTCATGAAAGTTTTTAGTACATATTTTGAAGTAAATCATTGTGAATAGACATTATCCCAAAAACTCAGCAAATATGAGTTTTTCCCAGCAAATCCATAGGTACAAACTAGGGATGGCAACGAATACAAAAATCAATACTCGAGTACTCGGTCATTTTTCCGATCGAGTACTCGGTTACTCGGATGATTTCCAATGATCTCATAATATCAACACCGTCCGCATGCTACTTTCGTTTTCTATTTAAATTAATAGAATTCGTAACTATAAATAGGACTGCACGGGAGACAAATTAAACAACATCATATTTTACAACGTTTTAATGAATCCAATTGCATCTTGAAATAATATAGACTGATCGGCGGCAACAAAGTTTAAAAAGGTGTCTAAATACTAGTTATCCTTATCGGCCTTTTTTTATTTTCAAAATAGTTACTTCCGCTACAAACTGTTACTGAATATCATAAGAGCTGGATGACATAAGCGACACAGGTGCGGGTGTCAACTGTTGATCGCCTATCATTTTCGCACCTCTGCAAGGATGTTTTGATTACATTTAACAGGTATTTAATGAAGATACATGCATATCTCCGAATTTCTGAACTAATTGGACACACCAATTCTTCTTAATGGTAAAAATATGAATTATATATTTTTTCCGAGTAATCGAATATCAATCGAGTACTCGGTTAACCGGTTACTCGTTGCCATCCCTAGTACAAACAAATTTTACTATCGTCACAATAGATTATTCAACCTGTTTCATTTATTTTCAAAGCTGTAACTGTAAAAGTTTGTTGGTACATACAGATTTAGAGCTGGAACAAAACCCAAATATTCTTGATTACAGACTTAGTCTATTGAACAAAGAACACATTACAATCCATGTAAATTACCAGATTACTGTGTAATGGTCATACAGTAGAAATATGGTGATAAATGTACAGCAAAATAAGTCATTAATCGCAGAAAACATGTAAATTATTACTCAAATCTTGAATCTTTTTACATTTCTTAAGATTTTAGTATATTTTTCTCAAGTTTGATTTTCTTGAAATATTAATTTTGGTTCATCTGGAGGCATGCAGCTTTAAATATACATGATAATATAACTTTATTACTTTATCTCTCTCAGTGAATTAGTATGAAGCATGATAAAATGATGACAATAAAACCTAGCTTGCTTAAACTAATACACAAGCCATACAAAATATCTGTGATCAGATCTTTGATTTTAAAGGGACTCCACTGAGTATTTATTTGTTTGGGTCGTCAGACCAAACAAATAATGGTAGCGAAATTTCAGAGCCTAATGCTGTTAATTGCAAATGCCTAAAGTAGTCCACTTTTTTGAAGCGGTCACTTCCCTTTATATGTACCCTCACGCCGAAAAATTCAGGGGAGATCCATGCGTAAAGATTGTCATTTGACAGGCGCATTAATTTTCAAGCAAAGTAGTTCCCGAATGGTCGAAGATTTCTAATATTGTTTCATTCTTTATAGATGTACATGCTTTCAGTAAGCTCCATGATTATTTACATCTGTGTTAGACAACAGGTTTAGCGTCGAAATAATAAGAGTTACAAACCCTCATTTAGAATAATATGGTTTTCTTCAGGCCGTTAACATATAACTTCACCGTGGCCGAAAGGTTTGCACGCTCGCTTATGAATCGAGAGGTCTGGAGTTCAATTCCCAGTTAATGCAACTATTTTTGTTTAAGTCAAATAAACATTGAATTGACTATCAGTGTTGCAATTAGTCTTATAGCCATATAACTACAGTTAAAACACTGGAAAGCATTGGTGGCACTATACAAAAACAAATTGGTTTATAATCTCACAACCTTCACCTTTCTGACATTCTGAGACCCAAACAAATTCAGCGCCTTCTGTGCTTTGATTTTTTTACATAACAGAACTGGAAATAATTTTCCAAAATTTGTCTACCATTTGATGAAGGTTTGTGTGCAAATTTTCAGATCATTACTTTATCCTGTTTTTTCCAGAATGCCAATTTTCATTGTGTAAATTGACCCAAAAATCAAAAGCGTTGCAACGCTTTTCACTCATATTGGGCTATTGAGAATTGCATAAACTAATGATTTTCAATAAAATTCTGAGTGAATTTCTTAATTTGCAAATTTTTCCATTTTAATTGTTTCACCTGATTGTTTTAAAAAATCAAATTTTATGGACATCTGAGTTGAGTTCCTTTAAAGTCAAGGCTGTCATGATTTCATTGATCTAACCTTGATACAGATAAAGAGTGACTTAAATACAAGACACATATTTTACATAATTATCTAAGTTTGACCACATGGTTTTATATCTACCAGTGTTTAAAGATAAAATAATTAATAATTAAAAAAAATAAAAAACATTACCGAACAGTTAAACATTTTCATTGCTGTTATTTAAAGTTTTATTTGCAAAACATAAGTTTCTAAAAGAAACATAATATATGGGCAATCAAATTCAACAGTAAATGAACCCAAAGGACAAAAATATCAAAAAGTGCCTGGTCAGACTACATAGTTATATAGCTGGCATGACACTGTTACTGCTGGCAAGTTAGAAAAGTAAGTCAATATTTTCTTCAGCATTAAAATTGTTTAAAAGTATCTAAACAAATGGAAAGTTTACTTTTTCAGCTTTAACTTACCTGACTCAGTGTTATTTGATCTATTGTTTGTGGTAAAATTGGACAGGTGTTCATCTTGGTCAGTGTCTTCCATTTGAAGGTATCCATCCGGACAACAGCTTACATGCTCTAATGTTGCATACTAAAATATTTCAACAACACAACTTATATAATAAAATCAAAGTTGACATACCTTTTATATCCTTGAAAAAATAGCGACCTTGAAAAATAACTAATTACTGTACAACATTCATCCTTGAAAAATAACTAATTACCTTGAAATAAAAAAAAAACACACTAATATACCATATTCAACCTTGAAAAAACTAATTAATATATGATATATAACCTTAAAACTAATTAATTTACAATATTCAACCTTGAAAAAAAAAAAATTGATGTTCAATATTCAACCTTAAAAAATAACTTATTAATGTTCAATATTCAACCTTGAAAAATAACTAATTAATGTTCAATATTCAACCGTGAAAAATAACTTTTTACTGTACAACATTCTTCCGTAAAAAATAATCAATTACTGTACAGTACAATAATCAAAACACCAATGTACAATAATTCAACCTTGAAAAAAACACCAATATACAATATTCAACCTTGAAAAAAACTAATTAATGTATGATATATAACCTTGAAAAAAAAAAATTAATTTACAATATTCAACCTTGAAAAAAAAAATAATTGATGTACAATATTCAATCTTGAAAAAAAATCCCAAATAATAAATGTACAGTATTCAACCTTGAAAAAAATTCCACCTAATTAATGTATACTATTCAACCTTGAAAAAAAAACTTGACTTACAATACTTAACCTTGGATACAATATTCAACTTTGAAAAAAAAGACTGACTTACAATATTCAACTTTGAAATAAAAACTAATGCACAATATTCAACCTTGAAAAAAATAATCAATGTGCAATATTCAACCTTGCAAAATATCTAGTGCACATTATCAAACATTGCAAAAAAAGAGAGAGTAGATTAACACATACTTGAACCACTTGCCTGTCGTGATATAATCATTATCAAACAGTGTCTAGAATAAGTTACTACATGTAAAGATGAAATAAATCATTTATTTCACTTGTAAGCTCTTGCAATGGATCTAAATTTGAAGATACAATTTCCCTATGTTTTCAGAAATGATAAAAACAAAACAAATTATTGATATATTCTTGTTTAGAACTTTCAAATGACAGAAGTAATATCCTACTGGAAGGAAACATGCCAATGAAAAGAAATGTAGATTGGTCACTGTGTTTTTTGTTACCATGGTGTCACAATTATCCATTTAAACCGGTATGGTCAGTTTTTAGGTAAACACCAGTTAGACAAGAGGGCCATGATGGCCCTGAGGTCGCTCACCTGTATATAGCCCCCCCCCCCCCCCCAGGCCAATTTTTACCAAAGGGTTTATATTTGTTTATTTGAACAGACTTGGTAGACACCCATAAGAAGATGTTTCATGCTAAACATCTAAGTTCTAGCTCATTGGGTTTTTTAAAAGAAGATTTTTAAAGTTTTTACTATACACATATAGTAAAAAACAATGACACCCCTGGGGCAGGGCCAGTTTTGACCCCCGGGCTTTTATTTGAACAAACTTTGTAGATATTTACTTAAAGATGTTTCATGCTTAATATCTAAACTCTAGCTATTTGGGTTTTTTCAAAGAAGATTTTTAAGTTTTTGCTTTACACTTATAAGGAAAATCAATGACCCCCCCCCCCCCGGGCGGGGCCAGTTTTGACCCCAGGGCTTTTATTTGAACATACTTGGTAGACACCCATTAGAACATGTTTCATGCTAAATTTCTTAGCTCTAGCTCTTTGAGTTCTTTAAAAGAAGATTTTTTAAGTTTTTACTATATGCATATAGGGAAAATCAATGACCCCCTGGGCGGGGCCAATTTTGACCCCAGGGCTTTTATTTGAACAAACTTGGTAGACACTCATTAGAAGATGTTTCATGCTAAATATCTTAGCTCTAGCTCTTTGGGTTCTTTAAAAGAAGATTTTTTTAAGTTTTTACTATATGCATATAGGGAAAATCTATGACCCCCTGGGGCGGGGTCAATTTTGACCCCAGGGCTTTTATTTGAACAAACTTGGTAGACATTCACTAGAAGATGTTTCATGCCAAATATCTAAGCTCTAGCTCTTATGGTTCTTTTAAAGAAGATTTTTTAAGTTTTTACTATATGCATATAGGGAAAATCAATGACCCCCTGGGGCGGGGCCAATTTTGACCGCATGGCTTTTGTTTGAACAAACTTGGTAGACATTCACTAGAAGATGTTTCATGCCAAATATCTAAGCTCTAGCTCTTATGGTTCTTTAAAAGAAGTTTTTTTAAGTTTTTACTATATGCATATAGGGAAAATCAATGACCCCCCTATGCGGGGCCAATTTTGACCGCATGGCTTTTATTTGAACATACTTGGTAGACACTCACTAGAAGATGTTTCATGCCAAATATCTTAGCTCTAGCTCTTTGAGTTCTTTAAAAGAAGATTTTTTAAGTTTTTACTATATGCATGCATATAGGGAAAATCAATGACCCCCTGGGGCGGGGCCAATTTTGACCCCAGGGCTTTTATTTGAACAAACTTGGTAGACACTCATTAGAAGATGTTTCATGCTAAATATCTTAGCTCTAGCTCTTTGGGTTCTTTAAAAGAAGATTTTTTAAAGTTTTTACTATATGCATATAGGGAAAATCTATGACCCCCTGGGGCGGGGTCAATTTTGACCCCAGGGCTTTTATTTGAACAAACATGGTAGACATTCACTAGAAGATGTTTCATGCCAAATATCTAAGCTCTAGCTCTTATGGTTCTTTAAAAGAAGATTTTTTAAGTTTTTACTATATGCATATAGGGAAAATCTATGACCCCCTGGGGCGGGGCCAATTTTGACCGCATGGCTTTAATTTGAACAAACTTGGTAGACATTCACTAGAAGATGTTTCATGCCAAATATCTAAGCTCTAGCTCTTATGGTTCTTTAAAAGAAGTTTTTTTAAGTTTTTACTATATGCATATAGGGAAAATCAATGACCCCCCGGGGCGGGGCCAATTTTGACCCAAGGGCTTTTATTTGAACAAACTTGGTAGACACTCACTAGAAGATGTTTCATGCCAAATATCTTAGCTCTAGCTCTTTGGGTTCTTTAAAAGAAGATTTTTTAAGTTTTTACTATATGCATATAGGGAAAATCAATGACCCCCTGGGGCGGGGCCAATTTTGACCCCAGGGCTTTTATTTGAACAAACTTGGTAGACACTCACTAGAAGATGTTTCATGCCAAATATCTAAGCTCTAACTCTTAGGGTTGTTTAAAAGAAGATATTTAAAGATTTTTCTTTCGGTTGCCATGGCAACCAGAGTTCTGCATGGAATTAAATTCTTTGAACAATTTTTAAAGGTGACCACCAAAGGAACATTCCTGTGAAGTTTGGATGAAATTGGCTCAGTGGTTTATGAGGAGATGTCATTTAAAGCAAAAGTTTACGGACGGACGACGGACGGACGGACGGACGCCGGACGAAATTCGATCACAAAAGCTCACCCTGTCACTTTGTGACAGGTGAGCTAAAAATTCAATGATAGTATTTGATAATTGATTTTAAGTTAATCTTTTTTATAACAAGATATGAAAACTTTAAGTTGCACTCAACAGGATATATTTTCTGATCTTGACGCATATGGTATGACCATATCGTAACGGATATGTATTGTAATCATTTTGAGTATAATAAAATACAAACAAGAAAATGTCTTGGCATAAATAAACAGAGTTAATGTTGAAAATCTCAACAACAAAATTATCAGTACCAACGGTTAAACGTTTTATACAGCTATAAGGCCACATACTATTTCAACAGTTAGAATTTTTCTAAGCATGACCATTTTAAAAATGTTTTTAAGGAATTTAAAATTCATCTATATAAACAAATGAATAAGGCTTTTATTGACCATCATATTTTTTAATATATGTTTAATGCAAAATACTTGGATAATTATATGGCATTTTTTTTATATATCAGATGCTCAATTAATTATGCACAGGTCATGGTTTTATCAAATGAGGTGAAAATCTGTTTCAAACACTGAATATTTATTACTTTACCCTGTATTTTTCTCCATTTGAATAAAAATTCGGTGAAACCATACCTTAAAGGCACATTATGCCTCAGAAACAAATAAATGTTTACTTCTTTAGAAAGGGCAAACATAAATTTTATAATGTTTTAATAATGGCTTTAGATGATGCTAATGTAACATGAAGAGAGTAAAGATTAATGCCAAATAATTTATCATAAAAGAAAAAAAATGTAAAGAAAATAGTATTTTGACTTACATACAAAATACCAATGTACTATTATTGTACTTATTGCCAAAAAGCAACAGATGAAAAAAGTGGATCAAGTTAAATTTGTCAATGAGAACTAATAAGTTACAAAAATTAAAAAAAAAAAAAGCTTTTGAAAAATGAATTTATATAATTTATTTTTTGAGGCATTATGGGCCTTTAAGTGAATACTGACAATTACATCAGCTAAAGAAAAAGTTAATAAATCAGCAAGTGAAGGACATTATGATCCTAAATCAAAACTTATTCTATATAAAGTAAAGCACAGTCATATATAAAAGCTTTTAAAAGCCTCTTGTCTCAAGGCAAAGCACTTACAAAATAAGTCATAAAATATGATAAATACTTGCGCAAAAATTGCAGATTGGCATAACTTTAAAGGTACCAGTGCTTTGTTTTTAAAAAAAATGACATTAACCAAAAATAATTTTAAGCTCTCAAAGTAAAACTGATCTAACTTATTTAATTTATCAAACATCAAAGTTTATAAAAAAAAATTGAGTGATAAACCAGTCCTAAAACTGTGATAAATTTTTAATTTATAAATAAAAAAAACATGCCATGCTTTATACACTTTCTAGATGTATTCTGAAATATTCTTTGAACCTTAAGTCTTATCCAAAATATCTTAAACTAACTTGCCCATCCTTCATGCGGACAAAACCTGGTTCACCATTTTAAGGTGAAATTTCAACATACCATATTGTTTCCTTTAATTAGCGTTCCCTCCACCCCCCCCCACCCCCCACCCCCTTGCCCCACATTTTATGGAAGAAAAAATCTCACTTTATAATTCATAATGAAAGAACAATTGAAAATATTCAAATATTTTTATCTTAAAAAATAACAATTAATGGCAATCCACTGAGTAATGTAAAATCATTAAAACATAAAGTCCTGTATTATATATTCGATCATATTAATGAATAATGATTTTTTATAATTGAATTGTCCCTAATAAAAAATATTTTAAAGCACATTATTATAGTTCTAATAAACGCCCAACTTTTGAAAAAAAAAATGCAAGACTCCAGGGATATTAAATGGAAACAATACAGTATATACTGATTGAATTGTGAACAAGGCCATGATCACGCAGAAGACATGGATGTGCCAGTCCTGATCTTGGTTTGCAATGGTCGTACAAACCCTGAGGTATTTGTGTGACTTGGAGAACAATGGGTAACAGTAAATTCTCTTTGATCCTATTCATTCCGTTTTTACTTGTGTGTCTTTTTTTAAGCCTTGTGTGACTAAAAATGGCTAAAAAGATCAAAGGAAAAGTCACATATTAAGTACCATTTTGTAAGTATGTCCGCATAGGTAACTGACACCAGCAGGCTTAAACAGATATAATTTTATAGGTATACAGCATTGTTTTGTTCATTACAAAAATCAACAAGAGCTGTCGGTAGGACAGCACGCTCGACTATTCTAAGTGCTTGATAATAAAAGAGCCTTGATAATGTTAAATTTTTTAAGTTCACAAAAGGGCTAATTTTTTTTTATAAATTCATGTTATAGGCCTAAGAGAGAGTCTAATTATACAGTAATGTCACAAGGGTGTTTTATTGAGTATAATAATACTAATTACCTATGAATAAATAAATTTGACAGAAAAGGTACAAAGGCTTGTTATTAAGATGTTTTATCAAGTAAATCACTGCTTTATTATTATGAATGCATAAAATTGTCCCAAAAAAGGCACAAACCTTTCAGTAGTTATTGAGATAACAGCTTACAAGCAAAACTTTACCATGAATTTCTAAGTTGAAAAAGGGGAGAAAAATCAGCCTAAATGCAAGATAGAATTATGGATCTTTGTCAGTGACCTACAATTATGACCCTAAATGCATATGTGAAGTTTTAAATAAATATCTTTAATAGTTATTGAGATATGTAAAACTTGCATGTAAACATTAACCAAAAGACTAAGTAGAAAAGGGGATATGAATCAGCCTTAATGCAAGATAGAGTTATGGAACTTGGTCAGTGACATACAATCATGACCCTCCAATTATGACCCTAAGTGCATGTGTAAAGTTTCAAGTAAATATCTTTGAAGACCTTTAATCTTTTACCAAAATTTCTAAGTTTCAAAGGGGCAAATAATTCTGCAAATATTTTAGGCAGAGTTATGCAATTTTGCAAACAGATGTACATTGTCACTATAAATAAGTATTTTAAATTTCAAGCAATCATTGAGATATTTGACTTTACAAAAAAACTTTAACCAAAATTTCTAAGTTCCAAAGGGGCATAATTCTGTCAATATTGTAGGCAGAGTTATCCAACTTGTCAATCTGATGTACCTTGTCACTATAAATAAGTATTGTAAGTTTCAATTGAATATCTCAAGCAATAATTGAGATATTTGACTTTACAAAAAACATTAACCAAAATTTCTAAGTTAAAAGGGGCGTAATTCTGTCAATATTGTAGGCAGAGTTATCCAACTTGTCAATCTGATGTACCTTGTTACTATAAATAAGTATTGTAAGTTTCAATTGAATATCTCAAGCAATCATTGAGATATTTGACTTTACAAAAAACTTTAACCAAAATTTCTAAGTTAAAAAGGGGCATAATTCTGTCAATATTGTAGGCAGAGTTATCCAACTTGTCAATCTGATGTACCTTGTTACTATAAATAAGTATTGTAAGTTTCAATTGAATATCTCAAGTAATAATTGAGATATTTGACTTTACAAAAAACTTTAACCAACGCAGACGCCGACGCGGACGCTGACGCCGATGCCGGGGCGACTACAATAGCTCTCATATTCTTCGAATAGTCGAGCTAAAAATAGAAAAATCGAAATTGGGTTTTGGTGAACAAATAATGATTTTGGTTTGAAATAAGACTTTTTTTAAACTTGTGCATTTTCTACCATCATTTTTAACATTTCTTAACATTTTTATATAAAGTGAATACATGTCATAAGTTTCTGTCGCTTGCAATTCATATTATTTTCCCTTCAAGTTGATGGTTATTTTATAATGATGATTTCTGGCAGAAAATTGTTAATGGGACTTAAGGTACTCACAGTATAGGACAAGTCTAAATGCTCTGTGTCTAAATGCTCTGTGTCTAAATGCTCTGATATACATTGCTAAAGTGAATCTACCTAGGTTTTTGCAGAATAATAATTCCATTTGCCTAAAATGACCCAAAATTGAAAAGCATTGCAATACTTTACACTCAAATCAGGATAAGAATAGCACAAAAATACATTTTTACATTTTACATTTTACATTTATTTCTGAGTATATTTTTCTTAATATTCATTTGCATATCTTTCTGTTTAAAGTGCCGTAGTTGATCTATGTAAGAAATTCAACTTTGATGCTTGGGAAATGGACAAAAGTCCTCCCGGACACAAGCTTTCCTGTCCTTAAATTACGGGAGGGATTTTGTCGGCTAGGGCTTTAATGTCCTACACTCTTGATGTTTTTAGGCTTTTGAACCTCCCTTTCGGAGACTTAGTGGTGGCATGACTGAGTGGTCAAGACATCAGACTACTGATCTAATGATCGCTAGCAGCATAGGTTTAAACCATGTCAAGCACAAGTTGTTGTTTCCTTGAGCAAAACACTTTGTATACTTATTGCTCAGTACTGGTTGGTTCCAGGAAAGGATTCGAAAGTGTGTCTATAAGCTTATAGCTTCCTAGACAATCGAACTGAAATAATTTCTGTATAAACTAAGGAGACTTACCACATTTCCTAGACCTTTCATATCTTTGAGCACAGTGAACCTTGCCTGATCTGGTAGTAATCTCTCCCTGTCACAGATTAGTCTAACATACGTCTGTTTACCTTTCATGGACCTGAAAATATAGAAATTCAAGAAACACTTTTACTTCACTGACTTAAATATGTGTTTAAACAATGTATAATTATATTAGTATGGGTATAAATATGGTTCAAATTTAATGCCAATTATATACTCTGTTCTGTTCTGTTAAATTAAACAAACAATGCTAGACTTTGAAAATGAAAATAAAAATTTGAGTCGCATCATGACAAAACCCACATAATGGGTTTGCGACCAGCATGGATCCAGACCAGCCTGCGCATCCGTGCAGTCTGATCAGGATCCATGTTGTTCGCTTAAAAACCCTATTACAAGTAGAGAAACTGATAGCGAACAGCATGGATCCTGATCAGACTGCGAAGATGCGCAGGCTGGTCTGGATCCATGCTGGTCGCAAACACATTATGTTGGTTTTGTCATGACCCGGCACATTTTTTTACCTAAATCCATCATAATAGATCAACACATTTGTATTATTGCCATCATTCTGAGCAACAAATTCAGCATCGCCATGGAAACCCAAAGTGTAATAATACTCTCTCTTGTTTTGCCGACCATACTTACATAACTGAAATATTAAACAAAATAAATTACGCTGATATAATATTGAGTTACTGATAAATAAAAAAAATCTGCAGGAAATTAACAATTTAACCATGCATTTAAACATAGTAACAGTAATTGTCACAACCTTGCGTAAGCGACATTGTATAAAAAAGCTAATCAAAGGCAAATTACCGCTCTATTAACGATGGTTAAAAATTTGACAAGGGGGCTAATATCCAGGGTTTAAAAAACCAAAGGAGTGCAAATTGTAAAGGCTCCTTCTGTCTTTGTAAATATACACAACTGTATAGGTTAAATTAGTTTAAAAGAAATTTTTTGACAGGTTTGGCCCACATAAATGATTGTTTTCCTGTAAAACCCTAGTGGCCCGAGCCCCAAAGGGCTTATAATAAAGCCCCATATAAACCCTTAATGGCAACCCAAGGCCCCCAAGGGGTTAGTATTTAAGGCCTGGATACAAACCTATCTAAAAATCTTTTAACGAAATTTATAATACACAAACTTCCCTTATTTAGAGGAAAAAGTGAGATTTTTTTTACAAAAAGAATAAACCCTGAATTAAAAAACTATATAAAAATCATGAAATTTGCCAAAAAACCTACAAAAATGCAGTAATATAAAAAAAAATGGGGAAATTTTTGGGTTTTATTCTATAAAATTTTTGTGGGGAAAACCCTTTAGGGGTAATCACTTTAAAGGGTTCCCGCAGGGGAAAGAAAAAAAACAAAAGTGAATATTTTAAATATGACAATTTACTCATTAATATGAAAATTTAGGGTAATAAAATGGAAAAACCAGGGTAATAAAAAATTTTAATTTTTTAAGTAATCAAATGGAGTAAATTTTAAAAAAAAGGGATTTTTAAAAAATTCAATTTTAAAAGTTTTAAAATGACAAACAGTTTTAAACCGTATATACAATGTGGGTCAATATATAATATAACAATTTTAGTGTCCATAATTTAGTTCATTCTTAATTTTTTTTTGGATATAATCTAGTTTTAAACCTCAGAACTTGTAAATGTATCTTGACTTACTTTATACATATTTAAAGTCAATTAATTGTATAATCTTAAAATATAGACATTTAACAAGAGCTGTCAGTAGGACAGCACGCTCGACTAAATTTCTTAGTGCTTGATAGTAAAAAAGCCTTGATAATGTAACATTTTAGTTCACAAAAGGGCCAATTTTTTTTTACAAATCCATGTTACAGTTATATGCCTTGGAGAGAGTCCAATAATGCTCTCAAAGAAGTGTATAGAATTTCAACTTGTTTCAAAGCAAGATGTCAATAAAATATGAAAATATCTGAGGTGGTACACAAACTTTAACGTAAATTCTAAGTCAAAAAAGGGGCTTTATTCTGTCAAAATGCTTAATAGAGTTACCTCCTCCTGTCTGCAGGTTGGGGTCATGATGGTGAACATTAGTGTGCAAAGTGTCAAAGCCATGTGTCAATGGACTTTGAAAATATTTTAGGTAGTACGCAATCTTTAACGTAAATTCTAAGTCGAAAAAGGGCATAATTCAGTCAAAATGCTTAATAGAGTTACCTCCTCCTATCAATGGACTTTAAAAAAATTTGAGGTGTCATAAACGGTTACGCTTACGCCGACACTGAGCCGACGCTCAGGTGACTAGGATAGCTCTACTTATTCTTATCAAATAGTCAAGCTAAAAAAACATATAAATTCTGATTATCCCTGAAATAGCGGTTAAATTTTACATAGATTTTATAATGTAATAAAGCCTAAATTTTAAGAATTTTTTGTAATATTTGTTATATGAACAGCTAATGAAACCAAATATGACATAAAAGATTTAATTTGTTATTTTGATACTTAATGTTAAAATATAAACAAGTTAGAATCTGATCCTTGACATGGATGACAATTTAAAAAATATTGCAGTATAGTTTAGCTCAGGAACAGTCGAAATCTTTAATCTTTTTGTAAGGTTTATGACCGCTTTTGAACTTATTTTGACCCAGCTTATCATTTTTAATGTAAATATTTTGAAGTTAGACCTGCACTTTAATGGCTGAGTATTAGTTAGATCAAATTCAATTATTAACAAGGCTGTCATTTAGTTTAGGTCAGACTTGTAACTTAAGTTCAATAATTGGCAAGACTGTCATCAGCTAAGGTCAGACTACTTAAGTTCAATAATTGGCAAGACTGTCATTAGCTAAGGTCAGACTACTTAAGTTCAATAATTGGCAAGACTGTCATCAGCTAAGGTCAGACTACTCAAGTTCAATAATTGGCAACACTGTCATTAGTTAAGGTCAGACTACTCAAGTTCAATAATTGACAAGACTGTCATTAGCTAAGGTCAGACTTACTCAGGTTCAATAATTTGCAACACTGTAATTAGCTAAGGTCAGGCTACTCAAGTTCAATAATTGGCAAGACTGTCATTAGCTAAGATCAGAGTACTCAAGTTCAATAATTGGCAACACTGTCATTAGCTAAGGTCAGACTACTTAAGTTCAATAGTTGGCAAGACTGTCATTAGCTAAGATCAGACTACTCAAGTTCATTAGCTAAGGTCAGACTACTCAAGTACAATAATTGGCAAGACTGTCATTAGCTAAGGTCAGACTACTCAAGTTCAATAATTGGCAAGACTGTCATTAGCTAAGGTCAGACTACTCAAGTTCAATAATTGGCAAGACTGTCATTAGCTAAGATCAGACTACTCAAGTACAATAATTGGCAACACTGTCATTAGCTAAGATCAGACTACTCAAGTTCAATAATTGGCAAGACTTTCATTAGCTAAGGTCAGACTACTCAAGTTCAATAATTGGCAAGACTGTCATTAGCTAAGATCAGACTACTCAAGTTAATAATTGGTAAGACTGTCATCAGCTAAGGTCAGACTACTCAAGTTCAATAATGGCAACACTGTCATTAGCTAAGGTCAGACTACTCAAGTACAATAATTGGCAAGACTGTCATTAGCTAAGATCAGACTACTCAAGTTCAATAATTGGTAAGACTGTCATCAGCTAAGGTCAGAACTACTCAAGTTCAATAATTGGCAAGACTGTCATCAGCTAAGGTCAGACTACTGAAGTTCAATAATTGGCAACACTGTCATTAGCTAGATCAGACTACTCAAGTTCAATATATTGGCAAGACTGTCATGAGCTAAGGTCAGACTACTGAAGTTCAATAATTGGCAACACTGTCATTAGCTAAGGTCAGACTACTGAAGTTCAATAATTGGCAACACTGTCATTAGCTAAGGTCAGACTACTCAAGTAGCAATAATTGGCAAGACTGTCATTAGCTAAGATCAGACTACTCAAGTTCAATAATTGGCAAGACTGTCATCAGCTAAGGTCAGACTACTCAAGTTCAATAATTGGCAAGACTGTCATTAGCTAAGGTCAGACTACTGAAGTTCAATAATTGGCAACACTGTCATTAGCTAAGATCAGACTACTCAAGTTCAATAATTGGCAAAGACTGTCATTAGCTAAGGTCAGACTACTGAAGTTCAATAATTGGCAACACTGTCATTAGCTAAGGTCAGACTACTCAAGTTCAATAATTGGCAACACTGTCATTAGCTAAGGTCAGACTACTCAAGTACAATGAATTGGCAAGACTTTCATTAGCTAAGGTCAGACTACTCAAGTACAATAATTGGCAAAGACTTTCATTAGCTAAGGTCAGACTACTCAAGTAATAATCATTGGCAACACTGTCATTAGCTAAGGTCAGACTACATCAAGTACAATAATTGGCAAGACTGTCATTAGCTAAGGTCAGAACTACTCAAGTACAATAATGGGCAACACTGTCATTAGCTAAGGTCAGACTACTCAAGTACAATAGATTGGCAAGACTGTCATTAGCTAAGATCAGACTACTCAAGTTCAATAATTGGTAAGACTGTCATTCAGCTAAGGTAAGACTACTCAAGTTCAATAATTGGCAAGACTGTCCATTAGCTAAGGTCAGACTACTGAAGTTCAATAATTGGCAACAACTGTCATTAGCTAAGATCAGACTTACTCAAGTTCAATAATTGGCAAGCACTGTCATTAGCTAAGGTCAGACTACTGAAAGTTCAATAATTGGCAACACTGTCATTAGCTAAGGTCAGACTAACTGAAGTTCAATAATTAGGCAACACTGTCATTAGCTAAGGTCAGACTACTCAAGTACAATAATTGGCAAGACTTTCATTAGCTAAGGTCAGACTACTCAAGTACAATAATTGGCAAGACTTTCATTAGCTAAGGTCAGACTACTCAAGTATAATCATTGGCAACACTGTCATTAGCTAAGGTCAGACTACTCAAGTACAATCATTGGCAAAACTATCATTAGCTAAGGTCAGACTACTCAAGTACAAAAATTGACAACACTGTCATTAGCAAAGGTCAGACTACTCAAGTACAATAATTGGCAAGACTGTCATTAGCTAAGGTCAGACTACTCAAGTTCAATAATTGGCAAGACTGTCATTAGCTAAGGTCAGACTACTCAAGTTCAATAATTGCAACCACTGTCATTAGCTAAGGTCAGACTAACTCAAGTTCAATAATTGGCAACACTGTCATCTAGCTAAGGTCAGACTACTCAAGTTCAATAATTGGCTTAAAGACTGTCATTAGCTAAGAATCAGACTACTCAAGTTCAATAATTGGCAAGACTGTCAATCAGCTATGGTCAGACTACTCAAGTTCAATAATTGCAAGACTGTCATTAGCTAAAGTCAGACTACTCAAGTTCAATAATTGGCAAGCACTACGTCATTAGCTAAGATCAGACTACTCAAGTCAATTATTGCAAGACTGTTCATCAGCTATGGTCAGACTACTCAAGTTCAATAATTGGCAAGCACGCGTCATCAGCTAAAGTCAGACTTACTTCAAGTTCAATAATTGGCAAGAGACGTCATTTAGCTAAAGTCAGACTACTCAAGTTCAATAATTGGCAACACTGTCATCAGCTAAGGTCAGACTACTCAAGTTCAATAATTGGCAACACTGTCATCAGCTAAGATCAGACTACTCAAGTACAATAATTGACAAGACTGTCATCAGCTATGGTCAGACTACTCAAGTTCAATAATTGGCAATACCGTCATTAGCTAAAGTCAGACTACTCAAGTTCAATAATTGGCAAGACCGTCATTAGCTAAGATCAGACTACTCAAGTACAATAATTGACAAGACTGTCATTAGTTAAGGTCAGACTACTCAAGTTCAATAATTGGCAACACTGTCATTAGCTAAGGTCAGGCTACTCAAGTACAATAATTGTCAAGACCGTCATTAGTTAAGGTCAGACTACTCAAGTTCAATAATTGGCAAGACCGTCATTAGTAAAGGTCAGACTACTCAAGTACAATAATTGGCAACACTGTCATTAGCTAAGGTCAGACTACTCAAGTTCAATAATTGGCAACACTGTCATTAGCTAAGGTCAGACTACTCAAGTACCAATCATTGGCAAGACTTGTCAATGGTTAAGGTTAGACTACTGAAAGTTCAATAATTGGCAAGACTTCGTCATTAGCTAAGGTCAGACTACTCAAGTTTAATAATCTGGCAAGACTGTCATTAGCTAAGGTTCAGACTACTCAAGTACAATAATTGGCAACACTGTCATTTTACCTAAGGTCAGGACTTCTCAAGTTCAATAATTGGCAAGACTGTCATTAGCTAAGGTCAGACTACTCAAGTACAATAATTGGCAACACTGTCATTAGCTAAGATCAGACTACTCAAGTACAATAATTGGCAAGATTGTCATTAGCTAAGGTCAGACTACTTAAGTTCAATAACTGGCAAGACTGTCATTAGCTAAGGTCAGACTACTTAAGTTCAATAATTGGCAAGACTGTCATCAGCTAAGGTCAGCCTACTTAAGTTCAATAATTGGCAAGACTGTCATTAGCTAAGGTCAGACTACTCAAGTACAATAATTGGCAACACTGTCATTAGCTAAGGTCAGACTACTCAAGTACAATCATTGGCAAGACTGTCAATGGTTAAGGTTAGACTACTGAAGTTCAATTAAACAATATTTCGAGATCTAAACATTTAGAAAATAATGACATCTCTAGATTTTAGCCATTAGCACAAATTTGTACCATTTGAATATCAATAGATTTTAGTAGTTAACAAAAAATTTATTACCTCTAGAATTTAGTAATTTATAAAAGTCAATAAATCTTTAAGATTTAGTAGTTCATAAAAATCTTGATATCGGCAGATTTAATACATTTGCAAAAATCAGGCAGTTGCTAGCTTAAAGCAGCATGTCCATACATGTGAACCCTCCCACTTTAAGCAGGAGACACCCACTTTCTGCAGCCATAGCTTCAAAGACTTTTCTTAAAATAAGGGGTATTTAGAAATCTCCCTCTTTTTGATATCAGAACATTCTTCTTTGTTTATTCCAAATTCTATAATCTCCCTCTTTTTGAAGAAAAATCTCCCACTTGATCATTGAAAAAAGTTCACATGTATAATGCATGTCTCCAAAAGTGAATAGAAAATCTATTTATAAATTGTAAGAATTTCAAAATTTTCTCTTCAACTATATAAGATAGCTAGTGGAAAGAAATCAATTTTTTTTTTTTTTAAATGTGCATATTTTGACAGACTGCTTTAAAAACATACACATCACTAGCTTTTCTTGGAGACCTAGATATACTTTTTTTTAAATTATTAAAATGAATTCCTTGCATCAAAGTTGTGTTTAGTACCACATGACAGTGGTTGAAAACTCCTATTATTGTTTTTTTAACATATAGGAAAATTAATAATTCATATTACATCAAATACATAGTGACAAAATCAAGATTTAGAATATAATTAGAGTTATCAGGTTATACCAGCCTAAATTTTGACATTTTTAAATTATTTGAAATAATTAAGATCCAGGGTCCTGGGCATCCCCAGTCCTTGGATCTTCTATATCACTGTTATGACAAAATGCCTTTAAAATCTATTAAATAAAATGTATATTTGTCAATTCCAGCACATGACTTGTACTTATCATATTATTTTTTTATATCATAAGCTGTTTTGAAAAAAAATCATATTTCAACGTCTATTATATAGATGTTGAAATAATTTTATGATTTTTTTTTTCAAAACAGCTTATATTAAGATTTTTTTGACATCATATTTGCAAGCACTCATATCTGTGTATAATACATGTATACCTTAAACCTGCTATATTGGCTGCTTATTGGTTTTATTAATGGGTTTGACCTTCTTTGAATTTTAAAAAAAGTTTATGAATTTCTGTATTAAAATTCAACAAGGGCCATCAGTGATGACACATGTCGCCCTATGATAGCCATAAATTGGCAAAAAATCATTCAACCTAAAAATTTGAGCTGTTGATCAATCCAGTGTAAAGTTTCATTGAAATTGCATAAGTGGTATAACAGGAGTTACAATAAGTCTAGACAAATTTTAAAATTAAAATCATGAAAGGGCAAAAATTCTGACAAAAATTAATGAACGGAAAAATGTTGATGTGATGCACAACAACTACTAGACACTGTATTGATCATTCCCCTAAAATTTTGATGAAATTACACCAGTAGTTTCTGAGGAAACTTCTGCGTAGCTGGCAACACAAAAAACACCTTTTTTATTCAAGGGCAATAACTCAGCCAAAAATAATTCAAGCAAAAAAACTTGTGTATAATGCACAAGTACTTGACCTACAAGTCAATCCTGTAAAGTTTCATTGAAATTGCATTAATGGCATATGAGAAGTATTCCAGACATCTAGATTTGGTATTGATCATTCCTGTAAAGTTTGGATGAAATTGCACCAGTAGTTTTTGAGAAGTAGTCCGGGTTTTTGTGTATCTGGCAACACACAGAAAAAAAACACTTTTTTTATTAAAGGGCAATAACTCGGCCAAAAATCATTCAACAGGAAAACCAGTATGCAATATGTGCAAGGACTTGAGCTACATATCAATCCATTAAAGTTTTATTGAAATTGTAGTAGTGGTATAAGAGGAGTAATCCACACAAACTTTAAAAATAAAAATTATAAAAGGGCCATAACTCGGACAAAAATCATTGAACCTGAAAATGCTAATGATATGCACATCTAGACTTGGTACTGATTATTCCTGTAAACTTTAGATGAAATTGCACCAGTAGTTTATGAGGAGTTGTCTGGACAAGATTTTTGACAGACAGACAGACAGAAATGGAATAAGGGGCCATTTCTTTTGTTATTTTCTTTTGTTTAATAGAGGGCCGATGACCCCTTACTCTATTGTTACGTATAACTCTATTGTTCTCTTTTGTTCTGTTTACAGTTAGATGGCCCCCTATCCCTATTCGGTAGTGTGGTCACACGGTTGAAGTGATCCCTATATGTCGCCACTTCTCCGTAAAGGCGACACAAAATTTATACTGGTAGCAATAGCTTAAATCACCTTCTAGCTAAAGAGGCTTAAGTGAACAGATTTTATAGTATTGCTAACCCTGTTTACTGCTCTACAATGTCAAAATTATAGCGACATTAAATGTTATGGATTTTAGCCAGAACTACTTCAGTTCCAGCAGATACAAAGAGAAAATAAAAATCATCGAATAAACTTACCGATACAGCCAAGCATTTATCACCAAACCCGTCATTGGCTCGCTCCGGTTTGCTGAACTTAAAACAAGGGTTGTAAGTATAATTCCATTGGTTAGGCTCTTCACCATATTTCCCATTTAGACTGAAATTATATACATTATTTTATCATTTTATCAATATCAATTGACAGCCTCATCCGCCTGGTTGAGAAAACACCCCTAAACGTCATGTTCTATTTTCCGATTCACTTATTTTGAATTCTTTATCATGTTTATGATATTCAATTCCATATCTCTTGAAATAAATAAATAACTTATGAAATTTGCTTATTGTTACATATTTGTATTCAAGAGTAATTTCCCTTTTTTTATATTTAACGTCAATGTCAATATTAACATCTTTTGACATCATTTATAAAATAACGCTAAGGGTCATTTTCTCAAGCTGGCGTTCAATTTATTTATATATATCATAAAAACAACTTATATAATGGCAAATGCTTTCATATATAAAAAAAGAAGCTAATTTATATTTTTATTTTATAAATTTTGACATAATCATGAACAGAATAATGCCAAGACTGTACCATTTTTATAAATCTATCATGATCATTGTGTCAGATCTCCTGAATTATATCATGGATACTTTTCACTATTTCATACTGCTTGCTGTCATCAATTTTAGAATTTTTGATACAAAAATCCCTCACATTTAAACCATGGAATGTCCCATTAATTGGCAAAAGGGCAAGTCCACTTTGAAATGTAGGTTTGCTTATACCTACTGAATTTTCGTAATCGAAGGGAACAGTGGCCAAGTGGTTAATGATGAAAGATGAAAATATGACAACATTACACAGTCATATGAATGATATAAACAACAACAAAGAATGATAAAAAATCATGTAAAAACATCATCTAAAGTACAGACAGAATAGCGCAGTATCTTCTTCAAGACTTATGGAATAATTCCTCAGTCACTAAAGATAATTATTTCCACAAACCTGTACATGCTCTCTAATAATATACTAACAATATACTGGCTGAATTTTAGTAGTAATAAATAAAACCTGACAATAATACATTACTAGTTACCTGCAAAAAATGTTTTTTATCACATGCTCTGCAAAAACATAAGCCTTATAAAATAGAGAAAGTCGTCATTAATATAATATGAACAAGATAGATGTGGTAATTTTACTAATTTATAACATTAGTACTTGTAAAGTCTGCCAAAATTGTTAACAATTGGATAATAAGGAGGTGGCCTTTTGTGAGAGGTTACTATAAAATACATGATGTATTTAGTCAGGGTGGTTTGTTTTGTAGTTTTGAATCAAATTTCTATCAAGACTTCAGTTATCAATAAAATTTTTAATTTATATGGATTCTTTCCCAAAAATTTTGCACAGGGCCTGGCTCTAAAAAAAGAATAGATGGGGTAATAAAATTAAAACATTAGAACTTAGGTAAGTCTGCAAAATTGTAAACAATTGGATTGTAATAAGGACGTGGCCTTTTGTGAGAGGTTACTACATACATGATGTATCAAGTCTGGGTTGTTTGTTTTGCAGAAAATGTAATAGGGCTTCTTTCCCATAGGGTAGGGCCTTTCTGATTTGTGGAACACTAGCATCACATTTTTTCTTGAAATTGTGAAATTTCAAAGCATTTTTTAAGGCATTTTTTCTTTAAATTGTGAGAGCAATAGCAATATGTATATACTTTGTTAAAACTTAATTTATAACTCCTTTATTTCCATGGTTAAACAAAAAACATTAGCTTGCAATACATATGTCAACTTACTCTGGCATCATAATTATGTAAAAAAATCTATTTTAACATACCGTAATTGGAAAAAATTGCTTCAAATAAAGCCTTGAAATTTTTTTGTAACACTAATTTACTTTCAGTTGTGAAGCTAGCATTTTTGGAAATGTTAAGAGGTCCTTCTTCAAGTTGTAAAAGCGGCTCACATTTATATGGATAGAAAAAATGTCTTGTGCAGTATTAGTGTCATTACCTGTGTTTGATATATTGTAAGCTGATTATTTTCCCGTCAATTTTTGCCGAACATGGAGTCAGCTGTGAAATCTCCGTTCCTCCAACAAATAAACAACACCACCATACAGTTAACAGTATATTAGAATATAACTCCATAACACCTTTCAGAATCAGTAGCACAGAAAAATTAATTCATCATAATATAAATGTTAATATCATTCAACCTTTCTGCTCTATCTATATCTTGCAAATTTATTCCAAACAATGTTATAATGTTTTTGCAATATTTCAAATTGATAAACAATTAAGATACCAGTTTGTCATCAATTACGATATCATTATTGCAATTCCTTTCAAGCAAAAATTGTGTTTTCTATTTAAAAATACAAAGCAACTAAACTATCCTTTACTTTCAATACATTTTCATACATAAGGGTATCATGAAACAAGATTAAAGTGTACGCAGATTTTAATATAATATAAATATCCATGTAGTGTAATGTTATAAACATTTATTGTTCAATATTAGGTTAACTTAAAAAGATGTTATAATAACTAGCTATACATAAATAATTCCAGATAAAAGTAATCTTAATACTTTTATAATTATAGCTTTAAAAAATTTAAACAATTCAAATGTGATGTTTCTATTATCTATCTCTGCAGAACACAATTCATGAACTTGCACACAAAATTAAATTAAAACTTCATAAGAAAATGGTCCTCTGATTAGATCATAAATTTTGCAGACACAGTCAACAGTCTGTTTGATTATAATTCACTTAGAACAGTGCTTTACTCCATTTTCTCTGCACACAATATAAATCATTAATTGAGTCGAGAGGTTAACCATAAATAACAATCCTGTGTTAAAGTTTTATAAAACATGCATCCGACTACTGTCAGCTGATAACTAGAAGTGCATATTCATTGTACATAAATTAGTACAACATGACCTACTTAGATAGCAGGATAGCTTAGTGTGACTGTAAGTGTTACCTCCCTTGATTTAGGCCAAAATATAAATAAAATTTCAATGAGGATATGGCCATCTCAACATCTGGTTTTTAAACACCAAGAACTTTGTTCATATTTATTTATTGTGGTCAGTAAAGGGTGTGGGGTGGGTGGAAAAAAAGGGATTGGGGTGGCTCGGGGTTGTCATGGCCACTGTTATAATCAATCTGTGCATAAATCAACTGAATGGTTAAGTCCAGCATGTTAACAAAAAATTAAGAATTATTTAATTAGTCCTCAATAGAGAGATTATTTATCACCATACAATACCTTTACAAACATATTAGATCACACGATAATAAAGTGTCATGGTAAAAAACTGTTTACTAATAGCAGAAGAAAACATGTTAGTCATGGTAATCAGAGGGTACCTGGCTTGAGACCCTATCAGGCTCCAAATTTTTCTCACCCAGTGTGACACATGTGCCCAACAATGGGCTTTGCTGGTTTATAGTTCCAAAGTCCATGAAAGACTTCTCTGTATCCTTGAGAAATTTGTGGAACAATTTCAATAATTTGATGAAAATTTGTCACGGTACAGAAAATTTGTCATGGTACAGACCTATATTCACTAATAAGGGGACTGATTGCTTCGTTGGTTACGAACAATGCTGCTGTAATCTCAAGGTCCCCGGTTTGAGTTCAAGTCAGGCTGCCCTATAATCTGGCACCCATCAGGGGACAGTGAATCTTTAAAGCTCTGAGTCAATTCACGTTGTCCCCCTTTTTCCAGCAGAAATTTCAGGACAATACACCTGGTCTTTTCAGTGACATTAGAAAATTCAATATCAATTCAAATGTAATTTTACTTATGCCAAGGAGTATCTTTTTGGAAACTGTAATAGAGCACTACGGTATCTATAATAAAAATCTATTGAACAATAAAAACACTAGCATTTTAGGCTTAAATGGACCAACCATTAATTAAAAAGACATCATTTTTATCTCAATTCATGGACAAGATTTTAAATAATGAAAATATCATGTCATATCAAAATCAGTAATATTGCATTTTGTACAATGTGCATCCGAGTAATTTGCTACAAAATAAGTTTCAGTTGTATTTAATCCTTGTTTAATATTACAAAAGGTAACTATACTACTATGTAAAACTTGACTGTAAGCAACACAATACATGTATTAAGTATCAAAAACAGACAAAAGAATTAGAGCAGGCATGAGTGCTTTGAAACTTCAAAGAATATAGATTGTATTGAGTTATATAAGTAAAGTATTACTTTCTATGTAACAGCTTGAATAATAAATAAAATTTTATAAGAGTCTCACACCAGTGGCATAAAGACCAGGGTCGAAGGTTATAAAAAAATTCTCTTAGCTCAAACTCAGATCTCAGGTATCTGATTGGTCAAAAAATGCCACAGAATATACACTGACCAATGGAAATCATGAGATTTGAGACAGAACTCAGAAAAAAAGTTTTATAACCTTGAGGCCAGATTTGACTGGACTCTTTTGTTTCTATGCAATTTAGCTAAAAATGCTTCTTTTCATCCTTTATTGTCATAACTTATACTTCTTTTACAATATGTCATTAGAAATTCAACTGAGTCACAGGATAATCTTGCATGAGGGTATACAGCAGTTAAACATTAGGCTCTGAAAAGAAAGTTATGTTCAAATTTCCACAACTCCCAACTAAACATTTTAAATTCAATATACTTTGCAAGAAGAAATGTCAATAAAAAAAATCCTTTTCATAATGCTTAATTAATTTTTAATCATCATTTCATCCACAGGCTTTGTTATTTTCTGTATTACAGTTACGCAAGATTACAAATTTGAACTACGCTTATTAATTGTAAAAGTTTCATGACACAGTCCCTTAAGGCTGAAATGTTAATTAACTAGTTTAAGCCAGGTTAGGTGGCAAATGGAAAAATACCTATGCAACTAGTGCAGACCAAGATCAGCCAGCATGTCTGTGTTATCTTATCATGGTCTGCACTGTTCACTATTCAGTCAATAAATATTGTTAAATTTTTGCCAAAAAATCATGGTTTTGTTAAAAGAATGAAAAATGGAAAAGTCCATTGAAGATAATGTAGCTTTGTTAGGGAAAAGGCTAATTAAGTCGCAAAAATTATATTATTTTTATTTCTCAAAAGTTTTTAATCTTTCCTGTTTTGTCATATTTTCTGAAATGTTATTAGTTGTTCATTTATCTGAATGATCTTGAATTTTATTTTTGGTCTTAATGGTTATACAAAAGTAATACTAATTTAGTATTTTGCATAGAAGAACTAGAAATGTATCCATAGGACATGGGTGCCCCCACACTCCACTGTTTTGTCAATGTTATGATTTAGGTCAAATATTTTTTAGGCAACATGTGCCACAAGTTGAAAACTAAAAATCGTTTACTAAGCCAAGGGCAAAAACTTAACAAATACTGAATAAATCCACAAGCAAACCCCAAGGTGTGCTGACCAACATTCTTGTAAACCTTCAGACCTACAGGTCAAATATTTTATGAGTTATGCATGAACAAGTTGAAAATTGCAAATTTATACCAAGTCAAGGGCAATAACTCTAACAAAACTGAAAAAAAAAACATCCACATGGCAAACCCCAGGTGCATAGCTTCACAGTGATGTTGATCATTATTCCTGTAAAGTTGGTTGATTCTAACTTGGGCACTCGAGGAACAAATAACCGGCATAATGGAGCAATTTTCACTAAGTAAAGGGCAATAAAGCTGACAAAACAGAATAAATCCACAAGTGAAACCCCAGGTGCTCAACTTCATATGCTGAGCAACAATCCTGTAAAGTTTCATGACACTAGATTAAATACTTTTTGAGTTATGTGCGCCAAAAGTTGAAAATCTTAAATTTTCAAGAAGTCAAGGGCAATAACTCTTAAAAAACTAAACATATCCACAAGAAAATACCGAGGTGCACAACTACAAATGCTGTTCATCATTACTGTAAAGTTTCATGACACTAGGTCAAATTTGTTTGAGTTATGAGCGACACAAGTTGAAAATTCTAAATTTTTACTAAGTCAAGGGCAATAACTCTAAAAATTCTAAATAAATGTGATATCCACCTGAAGTTACCCCGGTGCACATCTGCACATACTGATCAACATTTTTCTTTAAGTTTCATGATTCTATGTCAAATGCTTTTTGAGCTATGTGCGACACAATAGAGAACAGATGGACGGACGGACAAGGGTATATCTAAATGCCCCACCCCCCTAAAGTGGGGGCACACAAACAAATCATTTAACGACTATTATTTTGCTACTTTTTATGACAAATTATTTCATATTCTTCTTTCTCTTCACCTGCCCAGAGTCAAACAAGTTCCTTATGCATTATCATAAAAATGGCATGATCTGTGGCAAAATCATAAATCCTGATGTGCTGATACTTCACAGTAAACTTAAACAAGAGCTGTCGGTAGGACAGCATGCTCGACTATTCTTAGTGCTTGATAGTAAAAAAAATGCCTGATACAGTTACCTCCTCCTGTTTACAGGTTGGGGTCATGATGGTGAACAAGTGTGCAAAGTTTCAAAGCCATATGTCAATGGACTTTGAAAATATTTGAACTATTACAAAAACTTTAACGTAAATTCTAAGTCGAAAAAGGGGCATAATTCTGTCCAAATGCTTGATAGAGTTACCTCCTCCTGTCTACAGGTTGGGGTCATGATGTTGAACAAGTGTGCAAAGTTTCAAAGCCATATGTCAATGGACTTTGAAAATATTTGAACTATTACAAAAACTTTAACGTAAATTCTAAGTCGAAAAAGGGGCATAATTCTGTCAAAATGCTTAATAGAGTTACCTCCTGCTGTCTACAGGTTGGGGTCATGATGTTGAACAAGTGTGCAAAGTTTCAAAGCCATATGTCTATGGACTTTGAAAATATTTGAACTATTACAAAAACTTTAACGTAAATTCTAAGTCGAAAAAGGGGCATAATTCTGTCAAAATGCTTGATAGAGTTACCTCCTCCTGTCTACAGGTTGGGGTCATGATGGTGAACAAGTGTGCAAAGTTTCAAAGCCATATGTCAATGGACTTTGAAAATATTTGAACTATTACAAAAACTTTAACGTAAATTCTAAGTCGAAAAAGGGGCATAATTCTGTCAAAATACTTGATAGAGTTACCTCCTCCTTTCTACAGGTTGGGGTCATGATGGTGAACAAGTGTGCAAAGTTTCAAAGCCATATGTCAATGGACTTTGAAAATATTTGAACTATTACAAAAACTTTAACGTAAATTCTAAGTCGAAAAAGGGGCATAATTCTGTCAAAATGCTTGATAGAGTTACCTCCTCCTGTCTACAGGTTGGGGTCATGATGGTGAACAAGTGTGCAAAGTTTCAAAGCCATATGTCAATGGACTTTGAAAATATTTGAACTATTACAAAAACTTTAACATAAGTGGTTACGCCGACGCCGACGCTCGGGTGACTGCAATAGCTCTACTTATTCTTATCGAATAGTCGAGCTAAAAATCAGATTTTCTTTTGAATTATTTTTCTGATTTTAAGACAATGTTCAATTGGGATGTGTCTGTAAAATGGCAGTAAGACAATTACCTTACCTTTTAGTTATTATCATATATTTTATTTATTTATTGGGGGAGGGGTGGAGGGGTAATTCTTAGCCTCCTGGCCACAACAGATTCAAACCATAATTCAACCAGTACACACCATGGATCAGAACTGATGACTGATCTTGGTCTGTACTGGTAGAATGATTTGAATCTGTTTGCTATAATCAGCCAGTTTATATCTTGAAATTTTCTTTAAAAATAAGAAATGGTGCAGATGGGCAATTTAGTTTAAAGTATTAAGTGGAGTTCAGGGTTAATTAACAATAGTACAGTAAAGGTCCTATGGCAAGTTTCCAGCTTTACTGGTCAAGGGGGCTTGCGGTGCCCCTATAAATAATAATAAACAGTAAATTACACTGAATTTTTATTTCAACAAAGCTCTTCACAAAAAGCATAATATACACAACTTTCTCAGCTGACAAACAACAGAATTACCTTCATGTATTCATCAGATCATAAAATCAGTAACAGTCAAACCTGTATTAAAAGTTCACCCCTTAAATAAAAACCACCCTGTAAATAGAAGCCATTCCTTGACAACCCTTCATGGAGAAAATAAACAACAGATTAACCTCGAAATAAAGACCACTTGTTTACAAAGGTTATATTCAGTCACTCCAATGGATGGACTCTGTTAACAGGTTTGACTGTAGATTTAAAAAAAACAAACCCACACATACAAATACATGTATTTTCAAGTTAGAACTACTGAAAAATTAGTCAATTTAGAGTACAAAATTTTAATATCACTGTACTAATATACATACATATTGTACTTTTAAAATCTTATTACATGTTTCACCTGAAATTCTTTTACAATGTATAAAGAAGCTAATGCATATAGAAGCTGCTACAAGGGCTGTATGTAGGACAGCATGCCCATCTTTTCTCCGTGCTTGATAGTCAAACAAGAGTCTGGATAATGAAGAATTTTCTACATTCAAAAAGGGCTTTTATTTTGTCAAAATTCATGTAAGAGTTATAGGCCTTGGACCTCCTGTTATGCTCTGAAAAAAAAAATGTGTGAACATTTTGCCGGCTGACTAACTTTAAAGTTTTTATCCTGTTACCCCCAAAATTGAAAATGACCAGTTCCAAAAACAGAAGCTGGACAAGTCCATTTAGCAGGATAAGGGTTACGGTAATGTAAAACAGCACAGGGTTTTTCATGTGCATGTGTGAAAAATTACCATTTAACATAGACATACAATTATGTATATATTAGTTCCACAACACAGGGGAAAAAAATGAAAACAGTTGGATTTCCATAATATGTAAGTTATTTTTTACAATTCAAAAATATTCATCATGTGAATAAAGTAAAGAGAAAACAATTTAAACATGATTAATACAAATATTTTCACCAATACATCAAATAAAAAGTGTTTTATTGGTCAATATAAAAAATAAATCAGATTTTATGATTCTGGTCAATATCTTGTAGTTTTTTTTGTTTGTTTTTTTCACTACATCCCATTAACAAGTTGTCTCCCTTTGAAAACTTAGGTTCAACAAATAAATGTGAAAAAACAAATGATAATAGTGATATGTTCCCCATTTCAAAGTAAGTTTGTCTCCCTTTGAAACAACTAGTCAATAATGAGTTGTTTCCCTTAGATAAACAATTTAATTATATTACATGTATTAGATACACACGTCTTTTCATAATATTCAATAAACACATTCATTCAATAATAAAAAACATACAACACTGTACAGACTGTACATAAAACAAAAATCACTGGTTACTTAAAGTAAGAGAAATATCACAAAAGTAAGAATGCAAAAGGCTATAAACATGGTACAGTTCGAGAAATAAAGGTAGAAAAACTACAAGCATGAAATAACTATAAATAAATCACAAAAAACCCTCTGAAAGACTTGAAAAATAGAAAAGAAATTGTTTAAACTATAAACATCAAAAAGATGACTTCTTTTATAAAGCAAAGAAAAAAGAAGAAGAAAAGACGTATGTAATCAAAATTAAAACCTGTCTCTCAGGTAATATTCCCTTGTTTTGTTTTATACATTACATGTTAAAGTTTGCAGATTTTACTTAAATCTGGACATTTATGTCAAAATATGAGCTTAAATCACAGAAAATAACAGAATGATTATAATATTGTGTCTTTCATACATTGTATATCTAATTCATTGCAGATTTTTCTTCCAGAAAATATTGTGACATTCATATACATGTACATAACTAATTCATTGGAGATTTTTTTTCTCCAGAAAATATTGTGACATTCATATACATAACTTATTCATTGCAGATTTGTTTTCCAGAAAATATAGTGACATTCATATATACATAGTTCAGAATTTTTTTCAAAATTTTTATATCAACATAGAAAAATGAGGTACATTGCGCTGTTTAGTTCATTAACATAGTTTATTTAGTTTATTAACTAATATAAAAGGACACATATGTGTAGTATATTTTTTCATAAACTGTTTTTCTTTTAGTAATCGGTGGGTGGGTGGAGGGGGTATTGATGTATATATAGACATACTGGCTATATGACTATGGTAAGGTCATATGAGACTTTTCAGGATTTAAACCCGTAACTTGATAAATTAAAGATAAATTAGTTACTCATGGTTATGGAGACGCTTATTCAACCTAAAGTGTAACTAGTACAAAAGATAAATTAGTTACTCATGGTAATGGAGACGCTTATTCAATCTATACTGTGACTAGTACAAAAGATAAATTAGTTACTCATGGTTATGGAGACGCTTATTCAACCTAAACTGTAACTAGTACAAAAGATAAATTAGTTACTCATGGTTATGGAGACGCTTATTCAATCTAAACTGTAACTAGTACAAAAGATAAATTAGTTACTCATGGTTATGGAGACGCTTATTCAATCTATATAACATTCAGCAAGTGTATAAAAATGCCACTTAACGAATGTCTCATCTTAAGAAATGAAAATTTTCCCATTTAATATCTGACACCCTTTAAAGCCTGACTTTGAGTAGTGATCAGACCATATTAGTCTTATGTCACGATCATGAAGGACCAAAGTTACATTAAAGGAACTCCACTATGACTAAAAAGTCAAAAACCATAAATTTTGATATTCATGCATGGATCAAGTGAAGCACATTTAACGAAATATATGCAAAAGATAATAAAGAAATATAGCCTGGAACCCCGTTGTATCGATCTATTTACCAATAAAACACAACTGCAGTTAAAAAATTTAAATCATCCTGAATCTTTATTTTGTATAATCTATTTTGATCCTTTGGTCATAATATTTACATGATAAACATCACTGATATATAGTATTAAGCTTTAGAATATACGGATATTTACAGACATGTCAAACAGGTTGCAGAATTAGGTCACGCCATTATATCGATGCATTGTGAGAATCGCTCAGTTAGTCAAAGTTTGGGAAGCATGAGCCATCTATATGTTAAATTTTTTAATCAAAAAGTCTGTTTTAGAATGTCAGCATAAATCTAGGAACTTTTTACAGACAGTAAATGTACTTTTAATAAGAACACATTATCTATAAGTCTATTTATTATCTACAAATCAAGGCCGTCGTTGATGGTCCGGCCGGTCCGGCCTTGGCCGGACCAATATTTTGGCCAAAAATGAGTGAAAAAAAAACAACAAAAAAACACGCATCGCTGATAAGCAATTTCTAATTTACTTAAGTATTCTTCAAAACGTGACAGTCTCTTGAGATCTAGCACCTGATACGCCGGGTTTTAGAACTCTACACTGTACTACAGGACCTATGGGACGAGTGTAACGCTAAGAACTCTGAGACCAGGGCGCGAATTCTGGGTGTTTCTGCTCAGATGAGGACGTTCGAGTACTTTTTCGGTGTAATGCTTGCACACGACATCCTAGCATTTACAGACAACCTCAGCAAATCTCTTCCAACAAGTTTCATTGTCAGCATCCGAGGGCCAGCGGTTAGAAAAGCAGACTCTATATAGTTTGATAGACAGGAGGTCAGACGACAGTTTTGATTCTTTTTGGATTAAAGTTCAAAGTGAGAGTGATCGCGTCGATATTAACGATCCAAGTTTTCCCCGGAAGAGAAAGGCGCCCACACGATTCGAGATGGGGCACGGTGTTGGCTACCACCCCATTACACTGCAGGACGTGATTCGGCCTAAGTACTTTGAAGCAATCGATATTGCCTTGGTCAGTGTAAAAGAGAGATTTGACCAACCGGGATATCGCGTACTTCAGAACGTGGAGGATTTACTTATTAAGGCCGCACAGCCTTTGAAGACCGAGTACACTAGAGAACTTGGTTTTTGTTTGTGATTTTTATGGTAACGATATTAACCGAGACATCTTAGAGGTGCAGCTTCAGCTGCTACGTTCACATTTTGACAAATCAGAAAATAGTACTGTTACTTTACCTGACGTTTTGAAATTTGTGTCAGAACAGTTGGTGCTAGAACGAGCACTGTTCTCTGAGGTTGTTGTGTTGTTAAAGATTTTGTAAGTAATACCTGCTACTAATGCTACCAGTGAAAGGACATTTTCGGCGTTCAGAAGAATAAAGACATACACGAGATCTACAATGTACGCTTGAACAATCTAATGGTGTTACATATTCACAAGTACAGGACAGATTTACTCAACTTACGTGTAATTGCCGATGAGCTCATTACCACCAGAGAACGACGGCGATGCTTTTTTTGGAAAATTTACATAAAATGAGACTCTGTTGTATAAGATTCTTGTGAATAAGTTACTGCTAAACAAAAAGTGGTACTGTAATATTTCTTGTAATTGTTTATTTGTAATTATCAGATAAAAATGCATCTAAAGAGTTAAAACAACATCAGTTATTGTTTATTTTTCATTTGCCAAATATCAATTACATGTATTCATCTTTTATGTACACCTATCCGTCCGTTATGCGAACCTTAAATTTCACCCTTAAAACTTACCACGCACTTAAATCTGTAAAAAAATCGTTGACATATTACTATAACATGTACTTGCGGCAGGCTGTAAACTGTGCCAAATATACGGGAAAACGGCCCTGAGAGCATCCTAGAATAAAAAAATTTCCGGGGGAGCATGCCCCCGTACCCCCCTAGATTCTTGCTAAATCCAACCAGATTGGCCGCACCATTCACAAAATCGTGACGACGGGCCTGCAAATGTCTTACGGTACTGGAAACATGTTTTTGATCATTTTTACAGCACAAAAACAAATGTGAAAGATTTTTGTGACATTGTTGTGAATGTAAACAATCAGTAGGTGGCACATTTTGCAAGAAATTGAAAGATTTGTAAATAGATCGATAAAAAGAATAGCATGATACAATGGGGTTTCACTATACTCAGAATTAAATTGAAAACCAATTTTTTTGCAAAATATTTTTACAGTAGCCCAGCTTGAGTGAGAAGCATTGAACGCATTTTGTTTTTATTGTTATTTTGCACAGTACAAATATTTATTCTTGGAAAATTAGGTGAAGGAACAAACTGAAATTTTGCCAACAAGTTATTTACTATCAAATGATGCTGAAGTCTTGGAAATAAAATCCAGCGCCTTCATGTAAAAAGAAAAACCTCAGTGGAGTCCCTTTAAGCTTTGTAAACCTCAGTGGAGTCCCTTTAAGCATTGTAAACCTAAGTGGTGTCCCTTGAAGCTTTCTAAACCTAAGTGGTGTCCCTATAAGCTTTGTAAACCTTAGTGGAGTCCCTATAAGCTTTGTAAATCTTAGTGGAGTCCCTTTAAGCTTTGTAAACCTTAGTGGAGACTCTTTAAGCTTTGTAAACATAAGCAGAGTCCCTATAAGCTTTGTAAACCTTAGTGGAGTCCCTATAAGCTTTGTAAACCTTAGTGGAGTCCCTATAAGCTTTGTAAACCTTAGTGGAGTCCCTATAAGCTTTGTAAACCTTAGTGGAGTCCCTATAAGCTTTGAAAAACCTTAGTGGAGTCCCTATAAGCTTTGTAAACCCTAGTGGAGTCCCTATAAGCTTTGTAAACCCTAGTTGAGTCCTATAAGCTTTGTAAACACCTAGTGAGTCCCTATAAGCTTTGTAAATCTTAGTGGAGTCCCTATAAGCTTTGTAAATCTTAGTGGAGTCCCTATAAGCTTTGGAAACCTCAGTGGAGTCCCTATAAGCTTTGTAAATCCTAGTGGAGTCCCTATAAGCTTTGGAAACCTAAGTGGTGTCCCTTGAAGCTTTCTAAACCTATGTGGTGTCCATTGAAGCTTTGTAAACATAATAATGCATTGGCATGCAGAGCATTTTCATCAGCTAAATTGAATTAAACAAATTGGAAACTGTATATTGCATCTACCCTATCTTCAAATAAATAAACTAACCGATCTACTTTAAATTATTTGCATAAAAGAGATTCTTTAAACATAAGTATAAAAGACCTATTGTGCTAAGGTATTGTGTAAAATTTGTTCTATAACATTAAATTTTTTAATCAAAATACATGTTTACAAATAATTGTATGGTTTTGCTGATAAAATAACATTTGAAACAAAATACAGTAGAACTTCTATGAGTCAAACTTCGATTAGTTGATTTTCTCGAATGAAAGTCCCAATTTTTTCCCCTATAAATTTTTATCAAAACCTATACATGAGTCAAAATTTTATGTGTCGAATTTTTCTTGTGGTCCGTATAGAAGAAATCGAGTACAATTTACCTTAAATAAGTCAAAAGTCCTTCGATTAATTTGACATCTTGGATCTCAAGACATTTTTCACACCTTTTCTGGCCACGAAGATGATTTTCGATCAACTTGTGTGACAGGTGTTAAATACACAGCCGTGTGTTCTAACAGCCTATGTATGCGTCCACACATATGATAAAATATTCTTATTGTTATTATTCCAATTGCCGTAGGTGCTGTAGTTGTATTTAAAAATGAATAGTACACATTAGTTTTGTTTGGGAACTTCCCTGACCCTGTGTCACATGATAATCAAACTAGACATAATTATTATAAGCTGGTTTAGTTATCGCCCTTTCATTTTCTTTCATCTTTTGTAACTTGATAGTAAACATCGAATGCTGGAAATTTTGTCATTTAATTGAGACCGAATCATAAGTCAAAGTCCCGATGTGTTGAGGTTTTTACACAAGTCCCTTCAACTTCAACTTATCGAAGTTCTACTGTATTTTGTAATAAAACAGCTGAACACCTTTAAAATTATTTAAATGGGATCTCTCACATAAAACAAGATTATATTTTCTTTGTAAAATCATTGTAAAATCTTTGTGTCAGAAAAGTAATAAAACAGTGCCAACCTAGTAACATAATTATAGATATACTAAATATTATTGAACAAGTTGAATTAAATCATAGATACAGCAACCATAATATTGTTTTATTCAACAAGTTTAATCTACACGAATATAATATTTCATTGATCACATATCTAAAATAAGAACGGTTCACAATTAAAAACAGTCATTTTTCATTGATGCGCCCATAGTATAAGCCTTTTAACGCTATGTTTGTATAAAATGCAAATGACGTCACATCAAATTGTTATCACATTTGTGTAATATTGTTTTTATTAAGATTTAAATGGATTTATTACACAGTTGCTATATAGTTTATGTAAAATATAAAATTTTGGAATATTTTCCTTTGAGAAAATCCCTTAATATTCAAAATAACTATGACTACTAAACAAAATTAATGCCTTTAATTAAAATAAACATAAATTTAAAAACCAAGCTAAATCATTAAAATATCCCTTAAAATAAATTTTTGAAGGGCAAGAGGTGGGTTTGAATAAATAAATGCCATAAAAAAGATCTCTTTGTGTAAAAGTCATGGTGATTTTAATACAAAAATTTTCATGAAATACAAAACTTTTTTACTAAACAGACTGGTATATATAAAAGATGTTTTTAAGTAAAAAACAAACTAAGAGCAGTTGTAACAGGTAGGTAGATAAAAGTTTCATATTTGTCTATTTCGGGAATAAAGAGCCCCCGTTGGGTCCCGGTATGTAGACACCGGCTTTTGACATAATAAACATGGCAAGAATACTTAGGACAATAACAACATTGGTACCGAGTGCCGATTTTAGCGTCGATTTCCAAGAGGGGTTAAAAAAGGCCGGTGCTATCGTACTAAGTAAGGCCGTACACACGGTCAACGAATATAAAATACAGACTGAAGTGTTGATTGCAATGATTTGGCCGAACTTTGCAAATGGTTGAATCGTGGTTTGTGTCAGTGGTAATGCAGCAATAATCGTGGTAAGGGCGGAGCTTATAACTGACACGCCTATATGACTGAAAGTTGCCCTTGTCCTCCATCTTCTAGCTTTACCAGCATCCTGTAATACACAAATAATTACAAAATATTTATTAGAACTAGTTTGTAAGTGGATTATCAAAGAGCACACACACACATAAATGAAATTCAAAACAAATACTGTAAAACACTTATTATTCGCGAGAAATTTATTTTCGCTAATATTCGCGAGTTTTTTAAGACGCGAATTCATATTTCTCGCGAATATTTCACTTTATCTATACACTTGTCCGAAAATGAACACTATCCGAAAATGCGTACACATGGATTTATTTCTGCGGGAAAGTATCGAAGCCATTTCTAGTTACATCACGTAGCTATTCAAGTGTTTCAGAATGACTGTTTTGGTATTTGGTACAAATGCTTTAGCACCTGCGAGTTGTTTGTATCATTTCTATTTATTGTATCCTTTTGTATTGTACATAGTTGAAGCCGGAGGGTAAACATAATTGTTTACTACAGGTTAGGCAAATTATAGTACCGTTTAATTGATTTTCGTCTGCTTGCCTTTGAATGGCTAATCAGTTAAACTTTAACACTTTGCATTATTCGTAACAATGCTAGAGGTACGGAGTATAATCAAGGACAATACATGGGAAACACAGTGAACACATATCTAATAATTATCAAACTTTGTTGACATATTTTTAGACAGAAGGTTTCACTTAACAAGAAGATTAGCAAGCTATCAGAAAAATCAATATGGATATAAATGCATCGTCGCACAATAAACGACGCAAAGTTATTGAACGGACAGGACAGAAATTATCCGAATCACATCGGGTTTCCGGTTTCACATTTTTCGGGAAGACGCGAATTCATGTTGACGCGAAATAATTATTTTGGACATTTTGCCTCAAATTCGCGAAATAAGGTTCTCGCGAAAAATAAATGTTTTACAATACTTAAGATTTCAATTTTGTTCATTTTTGGGGGTTTGTAATAAAATCAATTCAAGACTTTAAATATCATATGGCTATTTCTAGCATTACTAATGAAGGAATACATCAAGTGTCCTCTAGTGTCTTATTTCAGGCACAAGTGGTCGTGTAAAAAAAACCATGATCTTCCATCAGGTAGCTGGTTAACTTTCTCATATGAAAGAACTTAAAAGTCCCTGGCATGATTCAAACTAACAAATTGTTTGACATCATCAAAAATAGTCCAGCTAAAAAAATGAACAAATTATATTTGAATAAAGAACCTGCCTTATAATTGATCAGAGTATAAGGTGAATACAAAATGCCGACATAGGCAAAGAAACTAATGTTAAAGGGTGTAAGGCAATAATTGGTGAAATACACTATAAATATTTTGAGAAATATAAATGTCAAAAATTATAATAATGCTATGAACATTTCCTAATACCTTAATATAAAGTTCACAGAATAAAAGAAGTTTCCTTACAACTGGAATAAATCCACTGCTATGTTAAAAAGTGTAAAGACATAACTATGTTCTGTATTAATGCCATACAGTTTCACAAAACTTTACAAATATTATTCCTTCATATCTAATACTTCAATAAAACTCCTGTAAAGATACATGTATAAACAATTACACTTACAATTTCATACAGCCGAGATATGACTTTTTATAATTTTACTTACATTTTTAATGGGACAAGATTTACATGCCAGTATGTAGCCTTCTACCAGATGAACACAATAATCGACCGACGAGCCGACCAATATTGATAAAGAAATAGCTTCCACACCGCCAATCTCCCAGCCAAGGACATAAAATATCCCCACTACCAAACATACCATTTCTATAATGAAAAGACAAAATGAGCCGCGTCAAGACAAAACCAACATAATGGGTTTTCGACCAGCATGGATCCAGACCAGCCTTCGCATCTGCGCAGTCTGATCAGGATCCATGCTGTTTGCTATCATTTTCTCTACTTGTTATAGGGTTTGTAAGCGAACAGCATGTATCCTGATCAGACTGCATGGATATGCAGGCTGGTCTGGATCCATGCTGGTCGCCAACCCATTTTGTTGGTTTTGTCATGACGCGGCTCAAATACAGTTATTTGGCACTTATATCAAAACTAAGTTGAATAACCTAATTTATACATCATTAAGGCTAATCACAACAAAAGAATGATCATTATAAAAAAAAATTTTTTTGCATGATTTAAACCACAATAATACTGTCTTTAGACGTAGATTCAAGATAAGTCACATGAACGAATTGCAAAATTTCGACACGAGATAATGCATATTCCAAAGGGGAGCCTGGGTGTCAACATTTTTCAAGTATTCCAAAGTGTGTCATGAGTCAAAATTTTGCTGATTTTCACTAGTTTTTGTATGGTTTTATAATTGTCTATAAAGGCCACGATCAGCCTTTCCCTTGTATGGCCTTGACCACAGGTTTGACTGTATATGCATTTTATATAAATAAATGTAAATATTAAGAAAACGTGGAAGGGATGAAGAAAACACATTAGGACCACCAGAGTAGGTTTAAGCTACCATACTTTATCTATCAACCAGATTCGGTCAAACAATGACCTTCATCTGGAAAATACCCCAACAAAAATGTAAATATTGTACAAAATTTACCTGTTATACTAATAAAGATGACCAGAAGTAATATAATATGTCTAGTAAACAGCATCACTGCTACCATACATATAACCATCGACAAAACTACCCCATAGATGGCGCTGTTCACAGCAACAATCTCCATCAATACCTGTAACATTAACATGGCAACATTATCAGTTAACAGGTTTATCTGACATTCTGACATTTACAGTATTATAGACATTTTTCATCTGACATTCTGAAGTGAAGAAATCTTTAATCTGACAGTCTTTATTAAATTAATATACATGTTTATTAGCTGTAAGTTATAATAGAGCTATAATGATTATGCAGATATTCGGTTATTGGCAAATCAGACCTTGACAATACGGATCATGTAATCTCTAGTTCTATGATCACTAAATCAGTGATCACACCTAGATCTATATAATTTTATATATAATTTTTTTTGTTGAGTTCAATGTCGCGCCAAGACATTATAGGTCATATGGCAACTTTTCAGCTTTACTGGTGGGGGAAGTGTTTTTTTAAAGCAGAGCGTTATTTCAGAGTTGATTTTAATCAAGACAGCAAACAATACCAATAAAACAAAGGAATAATATTCTACTCAGAACAATTCCAAAATTTAATCGAGCAAAAAATGAATAATCTGTGACAGACCTCTGGCCAGAATTCTGATGTTTGGAACATATCAACTAAAGGACTGTTGGGGTCCAGCCCCTTTTTCACTTCATCTAAATAGTCCTCCCACTGCTGGTACTCTTTGTAAGCCTCAAAGTAAGATTTACTCTTTGATGTTTTCTGTAGAAAAAAATTCACAGAGTACAGTAAATGTACATTGGATTAGCCATGTCAAATTAATATACATGCACAATAAAATATGTCAACAAAAACTAAATCTGAAAAACAGTGAAATCATTCGTCATCAAATTGTTTCTTCCATGACAAATATAACATTTTCCTAGTTTATCTGTTGAAACGTCTTAAAGAAGGTCACCCTTGAATTATTTCAGTTCACTGCTGTTTACTGTGTCAAACCACAGAGTCAAACCACTGACCTGTAAGCTAGCTTGATAGCTTCCCTTTTATGATGCTCACGTAAGGTCCTTTGCAGGATTAGAATAATCAGTGGTGAGAGGCAAGTGATGCCAAATTTAGAAACTCCCACCCTGAACAACTTGGTCATTGAGGGCCATACAGTTTAATCCATTACATGGGAAACAAGAGCACCGCTAGGCGGAGCAGTATATGCCCGAAAGTGATTTTTTTTAGTAAGCATAAAGCATTATGGGAAATAAATAAAGTATGACCTCCTTCAAAAATCAATCCTCCTTTAAAGCTGAAGAACTTTGTAAGTAAAAGTGACGGATGGACAGAAAAACACCAGGGCTATAACATTAGCACATTTTTTAGGGCATATAATTAATATACTTAATATAAATGATCATGAAGTTAGACAGTTGTAAAAGGGGTCATGTTTTTGACTTTGCTGTTTATCATATAAAATGTTACAGCTGTAGGTTGATTAATACTTAAGTTATACAGGGGAAACTGTTTTTAGTTTTAAGGTAATACAATGTAAAAATGACCTTGACCTTGTGACCCCAAAATCATTAGGGGTCTTCTACCAAATATGGACAATAATCCTATGAAGTTTGAATATTGTGGGCCAAATGGAAATTAAGTTATGCTCCAGAAACTGTTTTCAGTTTTAAGGTAATAGTAACCTTGACACTGTTTGATTACATCTTAATAATGAAAGTGCATATTGTATTCATGATTAAAACAGCACTTTTTTTAGTATAACACATTCATTTTTAGTATATTTTGGCTAATAGCGAGCTCGACGAGCTGGCCCGAAGGGCCTGCTCGCAAAGCGAGCTTTACGGTAACGCGAGTACCTGCTAAGTGATGGTTTTGAAAACTTTCGTCCAAAGTATCGAATTGGACACATCGCAACCTTTCGAATTTAAAGCTAACGATCAAAACTGAGGAATTCTGACTGAAAACGGATGTGTAGACTGGTCACCCGCGCACGTCTATGGGAACCATAATTGGACAGGGAACCAGAATAACGGAAGCTGTGTATAAAAAAATGAAAATCGAAGGCGCCATTTTGTTTGAAATCTGATAAATAAAAACAATTTTTTGTCGAATTTTGTTGTGAAAACTATCTAGAATGAAAGAAAATGGTCTAACTAAGAAAATGAATCCGAACACCAATATCTTTTATTCAGTCGTTAACGCTGTACAGACGTTTAAAGTATTGTTTACGTATCGTCACAATGTAGCGCCAAACAGCACGTGCAAAACAAACAAATCATGTACGCTATTTTAATGTCGCAAACGTTTTAAGTTTTACATTTATTTCACTTTAAATAATCTTTATTTCGCTTGAAAAATTATAGAGTGAAATAAAATAAACAAAGTTTTATCAACGTTTTCAAAACTCGTTATTCATTACACGACAGGAGTGGAGCCATATTTAACACAGTACGTAGTACGTGTGACGTCACACGCACTCGTCACTGCATTTGAAATAAAAATGAGCGATTATTTCATACTATTTCACGTAAAAAGTACATCGAGCTCGCTTTGAGGCTTTGCCTTTTTCATATTATTTGGGTATTTCTTGCTACCCAAATATGGTGTGGCCAACTGGCTGTGCTCTGCCTTGACAATAGTTCATGTATGTAATACTTTTGTTTATTTTATATTGATTTACCTTTGGCTTTTAGCATGGTTGTGAGCAATAAGGTTAAACAAATTGCCCAAGGAAGCAACCAGACCTGTGAACTTTCATGTTTCTTAGCACGGGCCAATCAAGCAAACTTGTGGTCGATTTGTGACTGTCTAAATTCTTATAACATTTTCCAAACAAAACCGCCATAGTAACCATAAAATAAATGTTAAATCTTATAAATGTCAAACTTGGCCTCCCAAAACACATGTAAATCGAAAAATCATCAACATTCAAGATGCGGAAGTCAATATACTGTGCTAAGACCGCCATTTTGGTTGTTTGATTTACCTCCCCTTTTCCAGACTAATTCCCGTACCTTCCCGGACTTTTTTATGTATCAACACTAATTCCCGGACTTTTCAAGGCCGGGAGCTCCTGTTTTCAAATTCACGGACATTTCCCGTTTTCCCGGACAGCGTGGGAACCCTGTGTGTAATTATGCTAATAAACGTAATCACACTTACTGATTCAAAAGCAAATGCCAGCCATAATATAGCCGTCCCATCAGTGGTTAGTGCACCTAGAGCATGAGCAGGTTGCTGACTGTTATAGATATAGCCCACTTTTGGTAAATCTCGACATTCTTGTACGTTGCTCAGTAACAAGGCCTTTAATGTGAACGGTAATGAATCTGAAATATAAATTGCATACTCTTTTTATTATATTATGACAGTAAGTTATGCAGAAGAAGAAATAAGTTACATTATTTGATGACATACGAATAAACATGAAAATACAGCCAAAATGAAATAATTATGACCCATCATGCTAGCATAATATAGATCTCCGATGGTTTAATTCTCCAATAAATCCTGTAAATAAATTACAGAATGTTCCAATGAAAAGCATGTCCCCACGGACATCATGGTAATCTGAATATGTACCAATAATATAAACGTTTCTATGGTTTTTGACCTATGATTCGTACTAAATGATACAATAGTTATTATCAGTAAAAAAAACTTTTTGAATTCCATATAAGTTCATCTTAGTACTATAATTTTTTCGAAAATCCAAAAAATTTTAGTACCATGATACCCAGGGCAACAACCTATATAATAAAGTAAAAATACTGCACATTTTTTTTGGTGGATAACAATTTTGATAGAATGATCTAGCTTTATTGGGGGGGATGGTCATTTAATATTTAACAGAATCAATCTGCAGCATATCAAATTAAACTCCTATGTAAACAAATAGATGTATAACATAATAATAAAATTACCCATAGGTAAACACTGGGCACTGCCATTTCTGACTAGACGATCATTTCCAGCTATCTTCTTACACAGTTTACACAACTGTCTCATTCCCTCTAATATACCGCTATGACTGAAGTTAAATAATGATGAAAACCTGTCGTCAAACTTCAACTTGCCCTGAAAGTACACAAATCAAAATTTAATACAAATGTAGTCTAAAAATAGCTCTGAAAACAAAATCTTAATCATTTAAAGGGACTCCACTGAGTTTTTTTGATATGACTGTACTGTAATTTTCTCGAGATACATGTTACATCTAATGACAGTCTAGACCAAAATACTTTGTGTGCAAAATGTCAGATCATTAATTTTGCTCTCTCCAATTTTCCAGAATAATTTTTTTCAATTGTGAAAATAATCCAAAATTGAAAAGTGTAATGCAACCCCTTTGAAGTTTCCATTCCACCCCTTTTTTTGATTCAATTCGGACCAATAATAGCACAAACATATGATTTGCAATTTTTTACTGAGTATACTTCTAAATATTTTTTTTTCATATCTTAAAGGGAGACACAGGCAAAATTTTCATTTCTTAATTTTAGAATTTTTCATTCATTATTCTGTAATGCCCTCAAAATAAATCTATTAGACAGTCAAAGGAACAAAACTTTTCTCCATATAAAGAATAAAATAGTGGTTTCCTAACTTGACCCGCGTGGGTCAGGTTAGAGCGCTAGCATTTCACAATAATTGTCAAAGTGAACTCTGGAAACGTTAAAGAACATGTCAAATGAATGACTTAGGCTTGTTTCAATCATACTGTATCCACAATATCTGTTATTGTAACTTCAAGGGTTTGTTCAAGTCACCTGACTTGATTTAAAACTATTTGGTGATTCTATTGGTGTCTAAATTTTATTCAACATATATAGATATATTTACCCTTCAATCCCAAAATATAAAGAATTTAAACAGAAATTCATACTGAAACTTCAACAAAAGTCATTTTTGGATGATTTAAGTACATAAGATCATTTTAATATTTTTGTCATTATTTTGCCTGAAACACCCTTTAAAGTTTTAGGTGCCTCTGTTGATCTATGTGTACAATTCAAATCTTATGTTCTAAGGCGACCGCCTCCGTGGTCGAGGGGTTAGAGTCGATGACTTCTAATCCAGTTTCCTCTCTGGCGTGGGTTCGATCCCCGGGAGATGCTTTGGTAGTTTAGCGCAGAGGAAGGTAGTCTAGTACTGGTGTAACTCTCAAGGAACGATGGTTAGGAAACTACCCGCCTATATGACTGAAATACTGTTGGAAAAAGGCGTAACATGAAACAAACAAACAAACAAACAAACAATGTTCTAAGGCATTTGGACCTCAGTTGAGTTCCTTTAACATAACTTGGAACTGTTCATACACTCACATTAAAATGATAATGAAATAAATTCAACATTTTCTTTAAAGGCATTTGATCGTTAAATCGTCAAACAATGGGCATGGTCAGCAATTTAAAAACCAATACCACTAGAACAAAACAAATGTTAATATACTAAATGATTGGCAGATGAAAATGGATTCATTCTTTAATTGTTTAGAATGACAAAAAGTGTATCATCGCTCGTTCTTGCATAAAAAACTAAGAAGAAAACATGTATAAGTAGTAAATAAAATCATAAAAGCAAGCACCATTTTTGCAAGTTTTTAATAAGCATGACTCAGGGCACCATGTAAAAAAATATAGCAGACTGCACTGACAGCCCTGGTAACTTTATTATCAAAACATAACTAGACATCAAACTTGCACAGGACACCAATTTAAACTCTTACCCCACTAAAATTATGTAATGGCCTTTCCTTGCTTTGTATATTTGACAGCTTATTATCTTTTATATTTTCAGTCAGCAGTTAAGATCCAAATCAAATGGCATGAACAAATATGTGCATAGGTTTGCCATCTTTAATGGAATATTAATTGAGCTTGATTTCAGAACTATTAGATAGGGATATCACCTAGGGTTTTGTGAGCTATATTCCCTAAGGCTATGGGCATGGTTTAATTTAAGATAAGAACCATTAGATATATCACCATTGGTTTTGTGAGCTTTACTGTGTTCTCTTAGGCAATTGCTGTGAGTTAATCTGAGATAAAAACCATTAGAAAGGGCTATCACTGTGAGTTATATGGGCTTAATTGTATTTCCAGAGGCTTTCCCTGTGAGTTAATTTAAGATAAGAACCATTAGATAGGGATATCACACAGGGTTGTTAGAGCTTTACTATATTCCTTGAGACTATTACCATGGGCCCCAATTATAAATGGTAAAACTGATGAAAATGAAAACATACCACATTACTTGACATAACATGAGCAACATCAGATGCCAACCAATGAAAGTCTTTCACTCCAAAAACAACATACACAGTTGCGCCAGACTCCAGCAACGGTCGTTCTTTAGGATGACTACAGTCTCGGTCCTTACAAACATCATAATCCTCAGGTAGAGATTTTGCTGTAACTTTGGTTTCCTGGTCTGGTTTGCTGGGATAATTTGGTTCTGGAGCTAATGTCACCCAGGGCTTTGCTATAAAAATGATTCAAAGATTTCAATGAAGTGAAATTGATGCCAAATATAAATGTATGCATATTTTTGTTCCTCTCAATTGACACAATTATTGAAAACCACAAATGAAACCTGGAAAATTCAAAAAGAATTTTCACACTAGCATGATTTTTATAGATATCCCCATCTGAAAATTGGACAGAAATGGCTTTGATGACCATCATCCTTTGAGTTAACTATCAAAAGTTTTGATTAAAGTTTCTAAAATTTTTAAGGTTATTGTACTTAAAATGGCAAAGGCATTTGGGACATTGAGTGGGCAACCTTTCACACTTGCAAAAAAAATATCTGTTATTAAAAAACACTTACCTGTGATAATATCAGGTTTTCTTGTCGTGGTGGGGCGCTTTTCTGTGGTCACATGATAGGTGGGTGGTATTTTATGGGTGGGTTTTGCTGTAGTTGATATTAAAGGAGCCTTGGTTTCGGATTTGGTTATGGGTTCCATCCAAGGGACTGTCTGGGCTGTAGATACTGGTGCTGGAGTTGTCTGTTTGATTTGTGTTTGCTGAAAAATATTAAAGGCCCATTATGCCCCAAATTGCTTTTTTATTAAAGGCCCATTATGTCCCAAATTGCTTTTTTATTAAAGGCCCATTATGCCCCAAATTGCTTTTTTTTTTATTAAAGGCCCATTATGCCCCAAATTGCTTTTTTTATTAAAGGCCCATAATGCCCCAAATTGCTTTTTTATTAAAGGCCCATTATGCCCCAAATTGCTTTTTTTATTCAAGGACCATTATGCCCCAAATTGCTTTTTTATTTCTAAAAAATCATTTGAGCCGCGTCATGACAAAAACAACATAATGGGTTTGCGACCAGCATGGATCCAGACCAGCCTGCACATCCGCACATGATCAGGATACATGCTGTTCGCTTACCAACTCTATTACAAGTAGAGAAACTAATGGCGAACAGCATGGATCCCGATCAGACTGCACGGATGCGCAGGCTGGTCTGGATCCATGCTGGTCGCAAACGCATTACGTTGGTTTTGTCATGACGCGGCTCATTTTATTTTTTGGTGTCCTGTCATAGTTTCCTGAAAAAGTAACTCATTGATTACATAGCTGATCTATCGTTTGTTTTGATTGCTTATTAGAAATTTTAACAGTTATAGTGTATGGTAGTCAAAATACTACTTTTTTTTGGTGAAATTTTATTTCATCGAGTGAGCTTTAAATACAGTATTCTATTAGTCATGTCAGCTTCTGACATTTTCAAAAGTTGTTTATTTCACACAAGATCAGTATAAAATGTGTTTGATTTTTTAGGATTTCATTTGAATTTGATAATTTTACTTTTATTTATAAGGAAGAAAACATATTTAAAAATTATTACATATTATTTTGTCACAGCCAGGTTTGATATGTGTTGTTCACTTACTTTATTGACATTATAGATGGCCGAACAGTCGTAGCATTCGACTGTGTCTATTGCACTAAATTTGGATTTCAGATCAAGCAGTCGCTGCATGTTGGTGTCCTCTCGGAAGAACTGCGGTGGTTTTGTGGATGTCTTCAGTTGAGTCATAAGCCCCACCGACACGCCAAATAAAATGAGCGATACAACTGAAATGAATGAAAATCAAAACAAAAATGAATTTCGTTAATTTTGCTGCGGTTAATTATGACAATGCACTGATAAAGTAAGGTACCTTTAACAACTCTGAAAACTATTAACTATAGAGTAGTTTTAATCAATAAGACAATTCTCAATGCCTATTATCAAAACAAGAGACTGGGTAACGTAAAATTTCTTAAATTCAAAAAGGGCCATAATTCTGTCAAAAGAGCGATCAGTGATCACATGTGTCGCTTCAAGATAGCCGTAACTTGGCCAAAATGATTCAATCTAAAAAAACTGTGTAATATGCACAGGAATTTGAACTATCAATCAATCTTGTAAAATTTCATGGAAATTGCATTAGTGGTATAACAGGAGTAGTCCAGACAAATTTAAAAATTAAAATCATTAAAGGGCGAAAACTTTGACAAAAATCAATGAACTAAAAATGTTGATGAGATGCACATCTAAACATGGTATTAATCATTCTCCTTCATTGATGAAATTGCACCAGTAGGTTACTGAGGAGTAGTCCAGTCAAACTTCTGTGTAGCTGGCAACACAAGGGCAATAACTCGAACAAAATTCATTAAAGCAAAAAAGTGTATATTATGAACAAGTACTTGACCTCCTAATCAATCCTGTAAAGTTTCATTGAAATTATATTAGTGGTATAAGAGGAGAAGTCCAGACAAGCTTTATGAATATGAACTTTTCATTCAAGGGCCATAACTGGGCCAAAAATAATTCAAGTGGAAAACCTGTGTAATATGCCACTTCACCACTTGTCAAATAATAAAATGTTATACAGTTACAAAATGCACATTATAATACCTTACCTAAAATGATATATCTGACTCTAATGATCGGTTTGGCCATGCCGTGGTAAAGTAAAGCTTGTAGTTTATTCCCCGTCTGTTCTTCTGTCTTTCCTGCTCTATTATCTCTGAGTACTACCAGAGGATCTGGATCCACATGTACCAACTGTTCATCTTCAGTGCCGTCTGCAGCAGAAAATAAGCTGTTAATAAACAACTGTTTTTTTACACTGATTTTAACACATTGTTTTGACTTTACAGTCAAACTTGTTATTAAGCAACTGCTCAAGAGACAAGGGATTGGGGAGAATTTAAACTAGTTGCTACAGATAAAAGTCACTTAATGCAAACAATTGCATGAGCAAGATTGTATGTTGGTGGGTTGATCCAACAAACCGGTTTGCCTAGAAGACAAACCAGTAATTACAAATTCATGCAAGTATTTTACTTCTAACTCACATGATTTCTGAATCATTCTGATTCAGCGTAAAGAATGAAATGAGCCCAGCAAGACAAAACCAACATAATGGGTTTGCGACCAGCATGGATCCAGACAAGCCTGCGCATCCGCTCAGTCTGATTAGAATCCATGCTGTTAGTTTACAAACCCTATTACAAGTAGAGAAACTGATAGCGAACAGCATGGATCCTGATCAGACTACCCAGATGCGCAGGCTGGTCTGGATTCACGCTGGTCGCAAACGCACTATATTGGTTTTGTCATGGCACGGCTCAAATAATCGTAAAACTCAGTGTCCGAAATCAATGGTAATGGAGAAATTACGCCTTGCGGAGGATGGAACAAGCCACCACTGGATAACTTATTCTTAGGCTTCCCTATTGTACTATGAGGGCAGACTGAAGAAGAAATTTCATGATGAAAATCTGATATCCACCTGCCTTTGCATTTCCAAATTGTAAATTTCTAAATTTTATTTTTATAATAATTATTTGTTCAATTTGCTTTTCTAATGTGAAATACAACTGTAATAGAAAGAGCATCCAAACACAAGGCTATCTGATTTGTATGAGAAAAATGTAGTCAATCAATGAGCAAGCCCTATTTTGATCCCAGAAAGACAGTGCTGTAACTTGAGTGCCGGTAACTTATACCTGCACTCCAGTTAACACACTATGCATGTATGGGTATATGATTTAACTCTTACACAGTTCCAATACGAAGTTTGCCAAACTATGATACAAATTATGTTTAGAGGACATTTTTGATACAGTGCTTTGATTTGTTTCAAAAATATTTACAGACGGTTGAAAAAAAGCAAACATTTAAATTGGTGATCTATTCAACTTTCTCAAAGTATACCAGCAAGCCAAAATTGCTGACCATAACTGACCAAATACAATCCACTTTAAAAGAATATAAGTCACTGATCAATATACAGACACCCTGTTGGTCAGACCCTATCTATCCCCGGCTGGAACCGCCCCTGTGAAAGGTCAATTTAAAACCTTAATTAATCATATATATTGTTTTTAAACCATTTCCACAAGAGCAAAAAAAAATCCAATGAACCGTCAAGTCTCGAAAATATTTGAGACCTATTATCTATTTACTAGAGTGGTTCAAACCATGGGGATAGGGCCTGACATCCAAAATCAATATACTTTTGCAGTAAGCCTAAAATCATATTTGTGTCAAAGACATATCATGAAACTTTCACATGTAATTTTGTGACCATACCAACATAAAACGGAGAATCTTCCATTGTAAGCATGGGTACATCATCATCATCTTCATCATCAACAGTGGTCTCCCTTGGTATGGACACCTGGTTGCTATGGTTATTGTCCATAAAGTGGGCCACATCAGAAGGCAAGGTCAATTTACTGCACATGCTTGATGGCAGACAGCAGCAACTGCAATGAAAAATATTGAAGTTACCATGACTTAACTGTGATATATATATAATCTCATGAGGAAATATGGTTGGTAACTCCAGCACAGCTCATACCCATAATCCATTGGTTAAGAAGCAGATATCTTTACCTTAATGCCATTCGTCCCTCATAATTTGTCTTAATTTCATTGACGAAAATAGAACTGTGAAACAGATTATTTATGCCACCAACGCCATAGTGACACACTATTATACAAACACATCTTAATATATATGATGAATTTTTGAAATAATTGATTACATTCTCTCATACAACTTGGGGCAAACATTTCAAAGTGAGTTAAAGATACCTTTGGAGACAGTAAAATCTTGCAATGAGAAATCAATTACTTACATGACTCGAGCAATGGCTGCCTCACATTTACGGAAGGAGATGTACCATATATACAAGACAGGTGGCATTATCAGCATCACTGTGATCCAACAGTTAGCAACTATCAGTGACATAAACAAGCCAAAGTCATGTACAGCAGGTATCTTAAATATAAAACCATTTAACATTAGCTTTAAACCATACAAGATTTACACAAACCATATAAAATGAATGCAAACCATACAAAATTAATCCAAAATTTTCAAAATTATTGCAAATCTTACAAAATTATCCAAAATCATATAAAATTAACCCAAACCTTTCAAAATTATCGAAAATCATACAAAATTATCATAAATGATACAAAATTAACCAACACTTTTAAAAATTATTGCAAATCATACACAATTATCCCAAAATTTTCAAAATTATTGCAATCATACAAAATTATCCCAAATCATACCAAATTAACCAAAACCTTTCAAAATTATTACAAATCATACTAAATTATCCCAAATCATACAAAATTAACCCAAAGCATTCAAAATCATTGGAAATCATACAAAATTATCCCAAATCTTACAAAATTTACCTAAACCTTTCAAAATTATTGCAAATCATACAAAATTATCTCAAATCATACAAAATTAAGTATAAAGATTCAAAATTATTGAAATTCATACAAAATTATCCAAAATCATACAAAATTTACCCAAACCTTCCAAAATTATTGCAAATCATACAAAATATAGCTCAACAGTCTGACTAGTTTCTTTATTTTGGTTACATGGTACAGGCACCAAATGAGTAGGCTCTAGACTTGATCCCATAACATATAATACAAGAACTGTCGGAGGACAGTAACGCTCGACTATTCGAAAATTTGTCACAAGGGTGTTTCATTGAGTATAATAATGCTTACCTATATGAATACATAAAATTGTCCGAAAAGGTACAAACTCTTCAAGTTTCAATACATTCCCTTCAGTAGTTATGGAGAGACAAGCTTACATGCAAAAACTTTACCAAGAATTCATGAGTCGAAAAAGGGGCATAATTATGCAAAAAAAGCAAATCAGAGTTATGGGACTTGTACCAATCATCTTAGATAATCACAGAGACCAAGTGTGTGAAGTTTCAATCCAATCCCTTCAGTAGTTATGGAGATACCAGCTTACATGCAAAAACTTAAGCAAGAATTTCTAAGTCGAAAAAGGGGCATAATTATGTTAAAAAGCAAATCAGAGTTATGGGACTTGTGCCAATCATCTTAGATAATCACAGAGAACAAGTGTGTGAAGTTTCAATCCATTCCCTTCAGTAGTTATGGAGATACCAGCTTACATGCAAAAACTTAACCAAGAATTTCTAAGTCGAAAAAGGGGCATAATTATGTAAAAAAGCAAATCAGAGTTATGGGACTTGTGGCAATTATCTTAGATAATCACAGGGAACAAGTGTGTGAAGTTTCAATCCATTCCCTTCAGTAGTTATGGAGATACCAGCTTACACGCAAAAACTTAACCAAGAATTTCTAAGTCGAAAAAGGGGCATAATTATGTAAAAAAGCAAATCAGAGTTATGGGACTTGTGCCAATCATCTTAGATAATCACAGAGAACAAGTGTGTGAAGTTTCAATCAATTCCCTTCAGTAGTTATGGAGATAACAGCTTACATACAAAAACTTAACCAAGAATTTCTAAGCATAATTATCGAACAAGAGGGCCATGATGGCCCAAAGTCGCTCACCTGTATATAGGCCCCTGGAGCGGGGCCAGTTTAAACCCCAGGGCTTTTATTTGAACAAACTTGGTTGTATATGTATGCATGTATGTGTATATATATATATATATATATATATATATATATATATATATATATACATATACATACATACATATATATATATATATATATATATATATATATATATATATATATATATATATATATACATAATATGTATATATATATCTATATATATATATATATATATATATATATACACATTATATATATATATTATATATATATATATATATATATATATATATATATATATATATATATATATATATATATATATATATATATATATATATATATAATATATATATATATATATATATATATTAAATATATATGTATATATATAATATGTATATATCGAAAAAAAAAAAAGTCAAGCTAATGAATGACCCCCGGGGCGGGGCCAATTTTGACCCCAGGGCTTTTATTTGAACAAACTTGGTAGACACCCATGAGAACATGTTTCATGCTAAATATCTTAGCTCTAGCTCTTTGAGTTCTTTAAAAGAAGATTTTTTAAGTTTTTACTATATGCACATAGGGAAAATCAATGACCCCCGGGGGGCGGGGCCAATTTTGACCCTAGGGCTTTTATTTGAACAAACTTTGTAGACACTCATTAGAACATGTTTCATGCTAAATATCTTAGCTCTAGCTCTTTGGGTTCTTTAAAAGAAGATTTTTTAAGTTTTAACTATATGCATATAGGGAAAATCAAAGACACCCTGGGGCGGGGCCAATTTTGACCCTAGGGCTTTTATTTGAACAAACTTGGTAGACACTCACTAGAAGATGTTTCATGCTTTATATCTAAACACTAGCTATCTGGGTTTTTTCAAAGAAGATTTTTAAGTTTTTGCTATACACAGTCATATAAGGAAAATCAATGACCCCCGGGGCGGGGCCAATTTTGACCCTAGGGCTTTGATTTGAACAAACTTTGTAAACACTCACTAGAAGATGTTTCATGCTTAATAGCTAAACTCCAGCTATTTGGGTTTTTTTAAAGAGATTTTTTTAAGTTTTTGCTATACACATATAAGGAAAATCAATGACCCCCGGGGCGGAGCCAATTTTGACCCCAGGGCTTTTATTTGAACAAACTTGGTAGACACCCATGAGAACATGTTTCATGCTAAATATCTTAGCTCTAGCTCTTTGAGTTCTTTAAAAGAAGATTTTTTAAGTTTTTACTATATGCACATAGGGAAAATCAATGACCCCCGGGGCGGGGCCAATTTTGACCCCAGGGCTTTTATTTGAACAAACTTGGTAGACACCCATTAGAACATGTTTCATGCCAAATATCTAAGCTCTAGCTCTTACGGTTTTTTAGAAGAAGATTTTTTAAGTTTTTCTTATTGGTTGCCATGGCAACCAGAGTTTTTAATGGAATTTAAATTTTTGAACAACTTTGAAAGGGGTCCACCTAAGGATCATTTCTGTAAAGTTTGGTTGCAATTGGCCATGTAGTTTAGGAGGAGATGTTGTTTGAAAAGTTTGACGCCATTTTTTGAAGGACGCACGACGCACGACGCACGACGCACGACGCACGACGGACGCAGAGTGATGACAAAAGCTCACCTTTGAGCACTTCGTGCTCAGGTGAGCTAAAAAGGGGCATTATTATGAAAAAAAGCAAATCAGAGTTATGGGACTTGTGCCAATCATCTTAGATAATCACAGAGAACAAATGTGTGAAGTTTCAATCCATTCCCTTCAGTAGTTATGGAGATACCAGCTTACATACAAAAACTTAACCAAGAATTTCTAAGTCGAAAAAGGGGCATAATTATGTTAAAAAGCAAATCAGAGTTATGGGACTTGTGCCAATCATCTTAGATAATCACAGAGAACAAGTGTTTGAAGTTTCAATCCATTCCCTTCAGTAGTTATGGAGATACCAGCTTACATACAAAAACTTAACCAAGAATTTCTAAGTCGAAAAAGGGGCATAATTATGAAAAAAAGCAAATCAGAGTTATGGGACTTGTGCCAATCATCTTAGATAATCACAGAGAACAAGTGTGTGAAGTTTCAATCCATTCCCTTCAGTAGTTATGGAGATACCAGCTTACATACAAAAACTTAACCACAGGGACGCCGACGCCGACAAATGGGTGACTGCATTAGCTCGATTATTCTGCGAATAGTCGAGCTAAAAATATTAAAAATTATGGCAGAAAATAAAACATCTTTAGTTTTCAGTTTTCCATCCCAGGCAGATCACAAAAAAGGTCAAATGGTAAAGGAACCAACTGAGCATGCTTGCAGGATTCAAACATTAAATTCCAATTTAATCTTAAACTTGTAAAAGAAAAGTCCGTAACTAAAATGACACTCTTGACAAAAATATGAGCCACAAGCTTTTTTAAAATATAGAAGGCCAGGTTCGTACCATCGAGGCAATGTTAGCAGCAAATGCAGCAGCTGTTGTAGATGAAGTAAAGAACGTGGCTATTCCCGCTGTTTTAATGGTGTACCAAGTTCTCTGCCTTGGATCAGTCACATGGTCAGCCTGTCTGAATATGTTGATAAATACAAACACATCGTCCACACCTGTAATATTTAATAGAAAATCCGTAAAAAATCTTGACTATACAATTCAAACAATTTTATTTTAACATAATTAATTTTCAGTTTTAACAGTTGGTTTTCTCCTTAAGAAAAAAAGAAACGATTAAAGGAAACTGATATCTTCTGTAATTATTTTTCCCCTGACAAGAACCACTGACCTTACACAGCTAGCTGGATAGTTTCCTCATTAAAATGTACAGACTTGAATATCAAGCAAGAAGATAATGGTTTACCATGGTAATGAGGCAGTGCTGAGTTTCCCAGTTAGCAGAGAGCTAAAATAATATTTCTATCTGTGACGACAGCCAATATTGGATTCTTTTTTTGGAATATGCCATATAAATCATAATGTGGAAAAAATATTTTCATTTAGCATTTCTTTCTTATATAGTGTATGAATTAACAACTTCATAACAACTAAATGATGTCATCTTTAGCAAGCATTTCATTCATAAAAGGTGCGCAGAAACAACGTCAATAAAAGCATGCAACTTCTTTTACAGAAGAAAATCCACATGTGATATGCAAGAAAACCTATATATATATATTTCCATTCTTATATATCCTTTACCAAATTTCTTCTAAACACTACTCACCTATTCCAATAATAACAAAAGCCGCAGCACCATTCAGAATTCCTAGTCCTACAATTTTGAACACAACACGGTAAAAAAATATCGCAAGTGGCGCGCTAAGCAGTATACTGACTAAACCCCAGAACGTCAGCCATATTGACCCTGACGTCAGAATCAGCATCAATAAGAAAATAGCGACAAATGCGTAGATGGCTAGCTTAACATCGTTCCAAAACGTCTGCTCTACCTCGTAGTCAAATATTTCCTGACCGCCATACAGCACCGACACATCCCTGAAACAGATATTTGTAAGTTAACAAAAAACCAAACCATACTGTAACCTTAGTGCAGTAATGAGTTAACACCTATTGAATTATATATGGAGTTAACATATGACTGCACTAAGGTGATGATACACTACAGTATCATCCCTATCTCTTGTAGTGTCATTTTACAAAGGGTATCAAGCTCTATCAATATTTCTCTATTGAAGTTAAATATGAGCCGCGTCACGACAAAACCAACATAATGGGTTTGCGACCAGCATGGATCCAGACCAGCTTGCGCATCCGTGCAGTCTGATCAGGATCCATGCAGTTCGCTTACCAACCAGGCTGGTCTGGATCCATGCTGGTCGCAAAACCATTATGTTGGTTTTGTCATGACGCGGCTCATATATTCCTTTTGAAACATCTTGGTGTTATAATTTTCTGATCATTAATTTCAATACTTTTAGCTTAAAGTGAATTGATCTACAACTGATGGTCTGCAGTAATTAAGGTAATAATTACCTTGATAGTATTTAGTATCATACATAGCACTAAACCATGAAAAAATAACATGTGAATGTTGTTGGCAAGTGAGATATTATGTACATGATCAGATATTATATAAATCTTTGTAGCAGATGATAAAATGTTCTAGACAAAAATATTATTATTTATCATATAAATGTTTATACTAAATCACCTAGAATCTTCATATCATCACTTTTTTACAACAAATATTGAATTAGAATATTCAAATGATATATATCTATTATTTTAATCAATATTTGAAATATTTATAGAGAATGTTCTTATTATAGACCAATCCACTTTAAAGGACTGAAGTTAATAAGTTATATAGAAGCTGAACAAGTCCAATTAAGAAAACTAGAACTCTGCGAGTCGGATGTGTCCTTGTGAACACAGTATAGCTGTCACTTAGGCTTTTCTTCTTAAATATAGGATATCTAAAAATTCAAAAAAAACTCATAAATTAAGAAGCACAGAGTGAAGACTCTTGTGCATCGCACTTTAGGTCATTGAAAGGAGGACACAATTACCAAGTTTGGAGTCAATCGGACTTAAAGTGACTGGGTTATGCTCCAGACAAGCCTTAGGGGACGCCAACACGGCCAACGCCGCCAACAAAAGTAAACCCTATATGCCGTCTTTTTCAAGGCGACACAATACGAAGGTATAGAGCTAAGCTTTATTTCAGGCCTAAGTTTGCTTACTGATTGAATGGAATGTTACATCATCAAGCTGGATATGAGCCACTTCATGACAAAACCAACTTAATGCGTTTGCAACCAGCATGGATCCAGACCAGCCTGCCCATCCACGCAGTCTGATCAGGATCCATGCTGTTAGCTATCAGTTTCTCTAGGGTTTGTAAGTGAACATCATGGATCCTGATCAGACTGCGCAGATGCACAGGCTGGTCTGGATCCATGCTGGTCGCCAAGACGCAAACCCATTATGTTGGTTTAGTCATGACGCGGCTCATATGTTTTCTCACATGAAAGAATTCTACCTAACATTTGAAAACTGAAACCTTCAGTTATATAATGTTGGACAACAGATTTGAATCAAGCAATTAAAACCCTCAAGTATCACTGAAATCACCCAGCTTAGCATACTAAGAAAGAACACTGGATTTAATCCTCGGGCCAGGTAAATTTTCTCTATGTGACAACTGATCTCTGACATTGAGAACTGATCTCGGACATTTAGTATAATTGTGATCTCATAACCAAAGTGCAGTAAAGGATTAAGTCCTTCTAAATTTAATAGGATTTATTAACCAGTTACTACAGTAAGGTCACGATCTGTCTTATCAGATAAGTAGTCAGTTACTTGCTGAGAAATTGGCAATACTACTAGTAACTGGTTAGTTATCCAGAACAGCCCGGAGTTAGGTGGTCAGACCAATGAGATATGATTCACATTTGAGTTGAAATAAAAAAATTAGCCGCGTCATGACAAAACCAACATAGTGGGTTTGTGACCAGCATGGATCCAGACCAGCCTGCGCAGTCTGATCAGGATCCATGCTGTTCGCTTACTAACTCTATTTCAAGTTGAGAAACTGACAGCGAACAGCACGGATCCTGATCAGACTGTGCGGATGCGCAGGCTGGTCTGGATCCATGCTGGTTGCAAACCCAATATGTTGGTTTTGTCTTGACTTGGCTCAAATACTCAACTCTTAAAATGCATTTTTCAGTGTCTTGTTGTATTTTAATAAATTACCGAGGCCTATTTATTGATGATATAAATACACAGTGAAACTGTTTACATTATTGATAGTCAACATCTGCTGTCCCTGTCAACACACTAACAATGTTTTTTTATTTATTAACACTTTACAGTAACCTCCTTAATAATAAGGTCAAAATCTAGGTCATTAATTACGATGGAATAAGGATAATTATTAAATCTATGACATTTCTGGCAATTAAATTTACCATAAAAATGTTCATATAATATTTATATACTATATTTATCTTGTGTATTATAAACAAAATGTACACCAGTTACTGTAGCCTAGGTATATATATATATATATATATATATATATATATATATATATATATATAAAAAAAACACAAATATCAGCTTTCATCACCTACCAATATATATATATATATATTGGTAGGTGATGAAAGCTAGCCCTTGGGGCAAAAATGATATTGTCATGGTTTTGTTTATGGTTTGTTTACTGTTTTGCTAAAAAGCTTTGATATGAAATCTGTCATCTTAAATCGCAATATAAAAAGTACTTACATAAAATATTTATGAAAATAAATATTTTCTTTTAAGTGGAAAAAAATAAAACACAAATATCTTTCTATCTTCATATTAAAGGAGTGTTGAGGTTAATTTTGGATGGGTAAAATTATTATTAAATTAATAACTTTAAATTGTTCATTTTGATGTTCTTGTTTTTTAAATTTAAAACTATAAAATATCCAATTTTAATCAATAAGTAAAATTTCAAATTCATGTTACACAAATCTACAGTTATGTACATTTAGAGTTATTCTTACAGTTACTCATGCAGTTATGTTTTGCTAACTAAATTCAAATATTCAAAATTTCATTATGATATCTTGCATATGATAAAAAAAGATATATTTTAAGTGTGAAATTTGTCATAAATGAACTGGTTTCAGTCCTGTCAATGTGCAAGCATTCCATATTGATTGTACATATCAGAGATATAGACAACATTGTTATCTACATCTCCGTAAAAACACGCAATTTCCAACATTTTTAATTGCTATATATTTGTTTGTTTGTTTGTTTCATTTTACGCATTTTCCCAACAGTATTTCAGTCATATAGGCAGGTAGTTTCCTAACCATCGTTCCTGGAGAGTTACACCAGTACTAGACTACCTTCCTCCGTGCTAAACTACCAAAGCATCTCCCAGGGATCGAGAGCAAGAGAGGTAACTGGATTAGAAGTCACTGACTCTAACCCCTCGACCACAGAGGCGGTCTATAAATTTAAAGATATTTAGAAAAGGAAAACTGTTCTGAAGCACTATGAGATGAAATCATTTATTTATTTAAATAATTAGATAAAAACAATGGTATGGCGCAGCTACTTTAAATGAATCATTCAAAACAGTGACCAGTCCCATTTTCTCTACAAAAAAAAAACAAACAAAACAAATGAGCCGCGTCACAACAAAACAAACATAGTGCGTTTGCGACCAGCATGGATCCAGACCAGCCTGCTCAGGATAAGGATCCATGCTGTTCGCTATCAGTTTCTCACCTTGTAAAAGGGTTGGTAAGCGAACAGCATGGATCCTGATCAGACTGCATGGATGCGCAGGCTGGTCTCGATCCATGCTGGTCGCAAACGCACTATGTTGGTTTTGTCATGACGCGGCTCAAATGATCTTTGAGAGCATCGTTTGCCACAGTGGATTAACAACATTACTGATGATCACTGTACTATGTCTTGAAAGCCTATAAACTCATTGTGTACATTGTGATTACTAAAACAATTGTTAATTTTGATCTCTGTACTTTTCTTGGTAGCCTATAATTTATATTCTAGCTTGTTCCTGTCTAGCAAAAACAGGAAGTAGACTTGTTAAGACATTTATCCATTGTATCACATCAACTTTAAAAAAAAATATAAGGCCTTGCGAGCGTTTCACTAACATTCTGTAAGTTTAGCTTATCCTTTTACATAAATTTGGACTTAGGGAATACGTAAATTTACGTAAGTTGCGTTTCACTAAACAGAATGTGCAATTTATACCAGCAATAAGTGAGCGTAACTTTAGGTTTTAACCTACGCAAATACGTAGCTAAGAAAGTTTAATGACACGCAAATAAACCGTTAGTTCTGCTTACGCAAAAAGATACGTTCAAACTCGAGTTATGAACACGTAAGTATGTTAGTGAAACGCACCACTGGAAACACCAGGATATTGGTAATTGTATCATATTTGAGCCGCGTCACGACAAAACCAACATAATGGGTTTGCGACCAGCATGGATCCAGACCAGCCTGCGCATCCGCGCAGTCTGATCAGGATCCATGCTGTTCGCTTACAAACCCTATAACAAGTAGAGAAGCTGATAGCGAACAGCATGGATCCTGATCAGACTGTGCGGATGCGCAGGCTGGTCTGGATCCATGCTGGTCGCAAACGCATTATGTTGGTTTTGTCATGACACGGCTCATTTAATGATCTTACTTTGTTGAGGATTTAGACAGGATGTCGATATACGTGATGACAAAATCTTTAAACTTTTGACTTTGTTCACTTCTTTTTGTGTAGGGTGTTCCATATCCTGAAATGTAAAAAAAAAAACACTCGTATTTTTACACTTAATACTGGAAGTTTAAGTAATCAAAATAAGAGGAACATGAAGAATTACAATGCATCATAATATATTTTAGTTATTTTTAATCCATAACATGCTCTATTCCTTAATTGGATTAGACTTTGACTTTTGGTGTTCTTTTTTTGTTTCAAAAAAGTTACTTATTGGCCATATTTTGCTTAAAACTGTTGCATTTTCGGCAATTTTGCTTCTGTTGTATTTTTGGCAATTAGTACAGATATAATTATTTAGTAATATGAATTGAAGCCAAAATACTACATTATTAAACTTTTGCTACTTTTATGACAAAAAAAAACACTTCATAGTCAGTGATTCTTTCTTTACAATGTAGGTACAAAAAATGTAAGAAACATCTAACTTGCCCCAAACCAATAATATAAACATTATAACACTTCTGTTTGCCCTCGCTAAAGATGTAAAAATTTCATAACTTAGGAGTCATGCTGTGCCTTTACATAAACAGTGTATGTGACAACTTTACTTAGATGACTCATAATTATATGTAAAGTTTGATAAAAAAAATTGACAAATCAGGAAGTGGTAAATTAAAAGTTATATACATGTCATGAAAAGACCCGAGCATTTTTTTAATCCTTGACTAAATCCCAAGCTGATAACATACCGAGGCCAAAATAAACTGAAGGTCTATATTCCTGGTCTCATACCACAAAAAAAAATCTAAATATATCATTTAATCAAGTATATATTTTTAAATTACAATGTCCTTAATTATATCAATTATACAGTCATGTTTATTACATGCTTTTCAGTGGTTTATAGAAATAAATCAGTGATATAAAACTGGTAATTTCACTGTTTTAAACAGTTTCAGTGAAATACCGGCGTGCATAGTACTGGGAACCAACTAAATGACATGACATCATAAATGACGTCACGTTGTATTATAATTTTGCGCGCTTTTCATTCAGTATTAGGTTAAATGTCTTTTTAGAACATTTCTTTGCATATAATAAACAGAAAATTTGTTTAGTTAAGTGTAAGATCGAAATATATTTCACCTTGTGAACATCAAAATAAATATACCTTTTGGTGCTCACTTGGTGAAATATATTCCGATCTTACACTGAACTAAACAAATATCCTCTATATACTGTACAAAAAAAAAAAAAAAAATTTAAGTGAATTTATAAATATCTAATTGAATCGAGTATAATTTTAACATTACTTTATGTACAAATATACATTGAAATAAATGTGGTTTTTTGTTTTTTTGTTTTTTTCTAAAGGCAAAATCAAATTTTTATATTATTCTACAGTTATATAGAGTTTTTCTTCTAAAGGCAAATAAAAAGTTAAGCATGCATGTCAAGTATGCACTTAAAAACAGGGTAGGCATGGAGAACCAAAACAGAACACTTTTTTACATCAGACATTAACCAATAAAGTGCACTATCAAAGTACTAAAACTGAGGGAAAACAAACATTCATAAAGATTTTATGATAAATACTTTACCTGTATCATTACACAAATGACCCATTTTCAATGAAATGTTTTAAAATTTTGCAACTTTTATCACTGACAAATTTTCTTTCTTTCCTTCCACTGACTAGAAATGTCACAGAATGATGATCATTATTTGAGCCACATCATGACAAAGCCAACATAATGGGTTTGCGACCAGCATGGATCCAGACCAGCCTGCGCATCCGCGCAGTCTGATCAAGATCCATGCTGTTCACTTACAAACCCTATTACAAGTAGAGAAACTGATAGCGAACAGCATGGATCCTGATCAGACTGTGCGGATGCACAGGCTGGTCTGTATCCATGCTGGTAGCAAACCCATTATGTTGGTTTTTGTCATGATACGGCTCATTTATTCAGTTTTTTTCCTTGAATTGAGAATTTCAAACTTTTTTTACAGGGAAATTAACACACACAAGTGATTTCCTCTGCTATTTCCGTCCTTTCACAGGAGTCAGGAGTGAGGAGGGACCACTGAGTGTTACAATTGACTGGTACATACAATCATGTAACTGACAAATTAACATACTTTTAAGTGGAGAAATATACCTTTAAGTGGAGAAATATACCTATAAGTGGAGAAGTATGCCTTTAAGTGGAGAAATATACCTTTCAGTTGAGCAACATACTTTAAGTGGAGAAATATACCTTTAAGTGGAGCAACATACTTTAAGTGGAGAAATATACCTTTAAGTGGAGCAACATACCTTTAAGTGGAGAAATATTCCTTTAATTGGAGCAACATACCTTTAAGTGGAGAAATATACCTTTAAGTGGAGCAACATACCTTTAAGTGGAGAAATATACCTTTAAGTGGAGCAACATACCTTTAAGTGGAGCACCAAACAGAACCTCAGTTCTTAGAAACTGACTCCTCATATTGGAACTGTTCACTTTATCATCCACGTAGTAATAAAAATGGTTTGTTGTCAATGCAAATCTTAAAGCACTGTCCACATTATCCATATTATCACCCAGACCATCGTAAAACACTTTTCCCGTTTTGTCTTTTGACGGGAAAAAGTACGAGAGGAGGGAATTCAAAGGGGCACAACCGTTTATGGCTTTAACAGCCGGATCGTTTTTCACTTGACCGTCTTTATAACAAAATTCTGAGAATTTCTCGTGAGCAAGGATTTTCTTCTCAATGTTATGGATTTGATGCAATCGCTCTTTTGTAAAAATATTTTCACCCTTTTCTGTCATGAAGATGACCTGAAAATAAAGGACTTATTTTAAAGGAACTCCAGACTAAAAACATAATATTTTTAATTTTTACTCAGATAAACTGGGGCACTTAAAATTAAAAGATATGCAAAAGATAATTAAGACATACTTTTGTGCCATTCTTTGCATGATTTGAGTTAAAAGCCTTGCAACGTATTTAAATTTTTGGTCATTTTTCACAATCAGAATAATTATTTTGGAAAAACGCAGTGACGTTACAAAAATCTCGCAAAATCCCGAAATGTCAAAAAAAACTTAAGTGGAGTACCTTTAATGGATACACGGCCATTCTCTTAAGAAATATTTTTACAATATTCATCAACAGTAAAATAATATTGGTTCCCTAATCTTAAGGTCGATTCTCAAAGAAGTTGTAACATAAAATGTCTCTGTTATTTAAATACACCTTAATATTGCATGTAAACAGAATAAAATGTTTTGGAACAAAATATTACTATGCTGTTTTTACAGAGTGTCCCAAAAGAAAGTAACACTTTTAATCATTGATATATAAGAAGGGTTGTATTGGTTTTTAAAAGCAAATTAATAGAAATTATCGCTTAACTGTTAAGCAATAATTTCTATTAATTTGCTTTTAAGATAATTACTACCTTATTTATTTCATACAAGCATTTTGAAAGTATTCTTTTATAATATTCAAAAAATAATTTTTTAAGTAGAGGCTGGTAGCATCCTAACTAATATGATTATCTATGATTGTACTATGGATTTTTTTTTTAAATATTAAACAATATTTTTACGGCACACCAACACAAAAGGTAGGAGGGATAAACTGGAATCTATAATGCTTAACGGTAAAATCTACATGTACCAAAATATTTCTGTCTGAATTATGTTACTATGACGACATACCTGCATCTTCCAGGCTGGGTAATATTGACTCCACTCTGCCGACCGTCTTCTTCTAACTAATCTACGCCTTTTACGACGTTTTAATATATTTTGCATCAAGTCTGAATACAATCCACTTTGTCTTCCTACAAGTTTTGTGTCACCTGAAAATTCACACACAGACATTTTCCAATCAGAATCTTTTAAAATTATAACAATCAGTAGCAAAATATCAACAATCAGTAGCAAAATCACTATCAAAAAGATTTAAAAGTCTATTTCAATTTTCCATCTTTCCCCAGGGTTAAGGTTACAGATTGATGATTACAAATGCCAAACTATACTATTGGTTGCTCACTTTTAAGTCTTACTTTGCTGGAACCAAGTAGTTGAACTTTGCCACCAGTACAGAGCCTGACCAGCCAGGACATCCTTGCAGTCCTACCAGGCTCTACATGGTTGGTAGCTAAATTTTTGTGTACAAAATAAAACTAAAAGCCTGGTCCAGTAGATAATTCAGCTGAATAAAGGTTTCTGCTACAATTGTTCTGAATGCTCATGTCATTTAATATTAAGTACATTTATTAAACACAAGTAAAAAAATTTCAAAGAACTGACCTAGTAATGTATAAAACATTGGGATTTAACCATAAACTAGAAATGTGTCCATAGGACACGGATGCCCCCACACGCCACTGTTCTGTCAATCTTATGACTCTAGGTCAAATATTTTTTGGACTACATGTGCCACAAGTTGAAAACTAAAAATCAACAAAGGGCCATAATTCTGTTAAATTTGGTCGCAGCAAAAATTCCTTCCTTGACTACCATCTACACATTAAGGTTGTTAATCCCTTGAAGTTTAAGCAAAATCTGCCATCTGGTTTAAGAGGAGTTGCGTTCACTAAATTTCTACATAGTATATAATGAAAAAATCAACAAAGGGCCATAATTCTGTTAAATTTGGTTGCAGCAAATATTCCTTCCTTTACTGCCATCTACACATTAAGGTTGTTCATCCCTGGAAGTTTAAGCAAAATCTGCCATCCGGTTTAAGAGGAGTTGCATTCACAAAATTTCTACATAGTATATAGTGAAGAAAAAATCAACAAAGGGCCATAATTCTGTTAAATTTGGTCACAGCAAAAAATTCCTTCCGTTACTACCATCTACACCTTAAGGTTGTTCATCCCTGTAAGTTTAAGCAAAATCTGCCATCCGGTTTAAGAGAAGTTGCGTTCACAAAATTTCTACATAGTATATAGTGAAAAAATCAACAAAGGGCCATAATTCTGTTAAATTTGGTCGCAGCAAAAATTCCTTCCTTTACTACCATCTACACATTAAGGTTGTTCATCCCTGTAAGTTTAAGCAAAATCTGCCATCCGGTTTAAGAGGAGTTGCGTTCACAAAATTTCGGGACGTACGGACGGACTGACGGATGGACAAGTGCAACGCTATATGCTCCCACATTGTGGGGGCATAAAAATCAATAAACATGTGTCATGGAAGAAATTTTCACAACATTCATAATACTAAACGAAACAAGAGGGCCATGATGGCCCTGAGGTCGCTCACCTGTATATAGCCCCCCCCGGCCCAATTTTTACCCAAGGGCTTTTATTTGTTTATTTGAACAGACTTGGTAGACACCCATAAGAAGATGTTTCATGCAAAACATCTAAGTTCTAGCTCATTGGGTTTTTTAAAAGAAGATTTTTTAAGTTTTTACTATACACATAGAGTAAAAAACAATGACACCCCTCGGGCAGGGCCAGTTTTGACCCCTGGGCTTTTATTTGAACAAACTTTGTAGATATTTACTTAAAGATGTTTCATGCTTAATATCTAAACTCTAGTTATTTGGGTTTTTTCAAAGAAGATTTTTAAGTTTTTGCTATGTATATAAGGAAAATCAATGACCCCCGGGGCGGGGCCAGTTTTGACCCCAGGGCTTTTATTTGAACATACTTGGTAGACACCCATTAGAACATGTCTCATGCTAAATATCTTAGCTCTAGCTCTTTGGGTTCTTTAAAAGAAGATTTTATAAGTTTTTACTATATGCATATAAGGAAAATCAATGACCCCTGGGGAGGGGCCAATTTGGACCCCAGGGGTTTTATTTGAACAAACTTGGTAGACATTCACTAGAAGATGTTTCATGCCAAATATATAAGCTTTAGCTCTTACAGTTCTTTAAAAGAAGATTTTTTAAGTTTTTACTATATGCATATAGGGAAAATCAATGACCCCCTGGGGCGGGCCAATTTTGACCCCAGGGCTTTTATTTGAACAAACTTGGTAGACATTTACTAGAAGATGTTTTATGCCAAATATCTAAGCTCTAGCTCTTACAGTTCTTTAAAAGAAGATTTTTTAAGTTTAAACTATATGCATATAGGGAAAATCAATTACCCCCCAGGGCGGGGCCAATTTTGACCCCAGGGCTTTTATTTGAACAAACTTGGTAGACATTCACTAGAAGATGTTTCATGCCAAATATCTAAGCTCTAGCTCTTTGGGTTCTTTAAAAGAAGATTTTTTAAGTTTTTACTTTATGCATATAGGGAAAATCAATGACCCCCTGGGGCGGGGCCAATTTTGACCCCAGGGCTTTTATTTGAACAAACTTGGTAGACATTCACTAGAAGATGTTTCATGCCAAATATCTAAGCTCTAGCTCTTACAGTTCTTTAAAGGAAGATTTTTTAAGTGTTTACTATATGCATATAGGGAAAATCAATGACCCCCCGGGGCGGGGCCAATTTTGACCCCAGGGCTTTTATTTGAACAAACTTGGTAGACACTCACTAGAAGATGTTCCATGCCAAAAATCTTAGCTCTAGCTCTTACAGTTCTTTAAAAGAAGATCTTTTAAGTTTTTACTATATGCATATAGGGAAAATCAATGACCTCCCGGGGGCGGGGCCAATTTTGACCCCAGGGCTTTTATTTGAACAAACTTGGTAGACACTCATTAGAAGATGTTTCATGCCAAATATCTAAGCTCTAGCTCTTAGGGTTGTTTAAAAGAAGATATTTAAAGATTTTTCTTTCGGTTGCCATGGCAACCAGAGTTCTGCATGGAATTAAATTCTTTGAACAATTTTTAAAGGTGACCACCAAAGGAACATTCCTGTGAAGTTTGGATGAAATTGGCTCAGTGGTTTATGAGGAGATGTCATTTAAAGCAAAACTTTACGGACGGACGACGGACGACGGACGGACGACGGACGGACGGACGGACGCCGGACGAAAAGCGATCACAAAAGCTCACCCTGTCACTTTGTGACAGGTGAGCTAAAAATAAAAACCCAAATTAATTAAGTTTTTATTACCTATGTTATTTTTAACTCCTCTCCCTGACCTTTGAAGATGATACAGCCAGCTCACTCTGTTCATGTCCAGTCTGGAGAATGACGTGTGATTCTTTTTGGCAGTCTGGAGTGCCCCATAATTCAACGATGCTTCATGATTAGGAATTCTAAATGCTCGGTATGATTTATCAATCACTGGCGCGGGCTTCAATACAAACAACGCATGATATCCTAGCCCCGAGCAGATTGCCAGCACGCTGAACATGCAAAACAAACATATAAACAAGTCCAGACATGTTCGACGGGACTTCTCGGGGATTCTTCTGAACCTTATGCTAAAGTATGCAAAATTGATGCGTGGAATTTTCAAGGTTTTCATCAAAATTATGATCCTGCTGAACGAGAACAGCCCATTATCGTCATCATCGTCTAATTCATCATCAGCGTTGTCATTGATGATGTAATTCAGTGGTAAATTGGCATCAATATCGTCTCGGTCGTCCAAAGGCTCGTAATTTCTTCGTGACTGGGAAAAAAAGCCTGCCATTGCAATATGTTACTTTCTTCTCGTCATAGTTCTCTCATCTGAAAAGAAATAGGGAAAAAAATATTAAGTTAAAATTTCACAAAATTTGAAATTATTAAAAACATTATATCATGAAAATCGAAAACAATCTGAAGATATCTGATTAATGTGACCTATATTGAACTATATTCAAATATCTTTTCTAAATCAGCTTTCTCGTAGTCCACATTCAGCTTTCTTGCCCCATAGAGGGCCAATTTTCGATCTCATTGCTAATTGAACACTTTGTCTACCAGGCATGTCATATGAAATCAATTTTTTTTCAATGTAAGATAAGAATATGGTGTATTCTTTTTTGTGTACATGTTTTAAACAGTGATTTTGCCATTTCACTTCATATAACATCATGAAATAAAAGAATCTTACATCTTCAACACTCACGCAATAATGAATAATGAAAAAACAACTTATGTCACGCACCAAAAATATTTTCATATGTACATGTAACTAAATCAAATTCAGATTATAAATATATTTTAAAATGACAAACTTGTATTTACGAATCAAACTACTGTAAATTTATATAATGATATAATTTGTATAATGAATTGTATCATTGTTACTCATTTATTTTACTTTCATTAAATTTTAATTTAAATTTAAAAAAACAAAGGATATACCGATACTTGGTACATTATTTAATTATTTTCAAAACTGATTTTTTTCTCTCTCATTTCCTTGGAGTGTTGGTGGCTTCACTTTTTACCTATGCAACCAGTGTAGACCAACATTGGCTAGCACATAAATATCTGATCATGATCTGCACTGTTCACTATTCAGCCATTTTTTTTAAATTCCCTCCTAAAATGGCAAATTTATAAAATATGTCCAGGTTGGAAGTCCTTTTAAGATATTTAGTATGATAAGAGTCAATAATTAGCATGTAGTAATTGTAGTTCATTTATAACAAGGCAACTGTGTTAAAGGCACATTGAATAAATTTTTCACACTTTAGAAAAATGCAATAATGAGTTTAATAACATTTAAATTTTGGTTTTAGAGCCAGATTAAAATGCATAAACTTGAAGAAAGAAGCGCTGATTGTGACTTTGAATGTACTTATTGCCGAGAAGCAATAGAAAGTCCAGTCCAATCTAAAAAGTATCTTTTTGGAAACTATAACCAGACTCCAAAAATAAAGATGCTTTTGAAAAATAAGAATAAAAGCATTTTTGGGGCATAATGAGCCTTTAAAAAAAACAACATATGAAGTGAAATACAATGTATTTCATAGAAATTCTATTTTGAGCAAAAGTTTAAACAATTATGAAATGTTTATTAGTGAAATTTTCTCCCTTTTTTAGTAACAGACTGCATAAATGATCATATCTTAAATAATAAACAACACTAAATATCTTAAAATAGACAGAATAATTAATCATTAATAGGGAAATTTCAAAATAATATCTGACTGATTATTTAACAGTGCAGACCATGATCAGTGCATGGCCATCAGCAAAACTAAGTTCAACTACATGTATATACATGTATACAAAATGAAAGGGTCTCCACTGAGGTTTAAAAGTCTGAAAAACATAACATTTGAATTTCTTATATAAATGAGCTGCTGCAATTAAAACAGAAATATATGCAAATATTGTTAAGAAATATACTTTGAAGTAAAAAGAAGTTTGTATTTTTATGCTGTTCTTAGCCCAATTTGAGTGAAAAGCGTTTGAACACTTTTCATTTTGGGTCATTTTTTACAATTTGAATAATTATTCTGGAAAAACTAAATGCGCGAGTGATCATTCTGAAATTTTGAACAAAGATTTGAGGTCTAAACCTACATCATGATCAATGGTACATTTATCTGGAAAATATTTTCAGTCCCATTATATAATGTCAAAAAAACTCAGTGGAGTCCCTTTAATTAAACATAACACTACACTATCAACATATAAATTTTACATAAAAAATCATGTATCAAAAAGGATAACCAGAAGAAGGGTAAACAGTACCCAAAACTGATAGTCGTTATAAATAATTTTATATAGACTGACCTGGTGTTTTGTTATGTTGTTCTCCCCTCAAAATCATTTAATTTATCATATAATGATACATGAAAAAAGATAAATTTACATTCAGAAAGTACAAAACTCAAGTACATGATTGTATGAAACATACAAAAAAAAATTAAAAATCAATAAAGTTTACTACCAGAAAAAATCTATAAAGTCAGATCAAATCCAAACCTTATATGTTTTCTTTGCTTTATATTCAACAAAAAAAATCATCAATTTTATTATTTATATATTGGTTTAAACATATTTACTTAAGCTTACTTGCGAAACAAGTTTTTGCAATGTACATTAATCACTTTCAAGTCTAGTTCCTGGCACCAACCAGTACTGTCATATGAAGCAACAGGGTTGTGTCCCAATTAGGACTCGAACCCATATACATGTATATGACATCATCACCATACAATCCTAGTTATTATTAATACAACAAATACTCAACAATCTATAAAATCCCCAACAAATAATAATTTACGAAATCCGGTCTCTTATCCTATACATCATAATGTATTGAACCCAAACCTGAGTGAGCTAAAACACACATTTTTAATTTCATTTCAATAAATATTCATACAAAAAATTGATACCAATCCTGCACAGCCTCTGATGACTATCACAGTACATGTACAATATACATTTAGTATACAGTAACATGTATAATGTTTATAATTTATTAAACCATAACAGACCACTGATTTACAGAATATCTGTCAACAAAGTTTAAAGCTTATCTATTTTGACACATGTATATAAATAACATATTAAATAATCATAAAACAGTGTGTTTGTAACATCCAGAATTTGTAGGATAAGTGGACAACTGACAGCTTTTACATGTACATTTTGTGCTTCAACCTTTTGACTATGTGACTCTGACAATATTAGACAGAGTTTGCATTCATAGATGACTTGTTTATATGATCTAAATATAATTATATGTGCAGCAAGATGCAGTTACATGTAACTGACTTTTTTATGAGGAAGCAGTGACTTTTCTGCCTATATTTTACAGTTGAATAAAGGCTGCATCCCCTAGCCAAAAATTGGTATTTCCCCCCACCCCCCTTAAAATGCTATATTTTCCCCTGACATGCCATATGCACATTCTTTATCAGAACCATAACTTAACATCAGCTAGTTCATAAATTTAATTGACTAAGACACAAAGCTGACCCTATACTATACTTAGCTTTTATAGATAGCTTTTGCTATGTTCAATGTACCATTTAATTTAATTATGCATATTAAATTGAATTGAAATGAAATTTTTATAAATTTGTGGGTAAATTCCATTCTCAGTTTCTGGAATTTGATTTCAGATTTTCCCCTTTTTCTGATGCATTGGTTGTAGTATCCCCTTTACAAAGTCCCAAGTTATTTGGAAAAATGAAAAACAAGAGGGCCAAGATGGCCCTAGAACTTGACCTAGAAGAAAAAAAAACTTTCAGACCAATTTCAAGGATATTTGGATCAAAACAGTAGCCACTACAGTGTTAACAAGATTTTTCTATTTTTAGCTCCTGTGACCTAGTTTTCCTCCGAGATGACCCATGTTCGAACTCATCCAAGCAATTACCTAGACAAGTTTGATGATGATTGAGTCAAAAATATGAACTTTCACTCCACAAACCCCCCTCTCTTAAGAAAATATTCATTGTCTGTGACCAATACATACTGGCAAATATCTCCATCTCAAATAATGTAATTTAAAAAATAATCTGAAGCAATTTTAATTCATAAACTACATTTTAAGTGTTATTACACAACTTTTAACAAAACGTCATAGCTTCCTTTTAATTATAAAAACTGCCAAAGTGGTATCGCAAAAATGTGTGACAAATAAAAAAAAGGGAAAAGTTTACTGGTATTTATTTGACGTGTTGGTCAATATCTTTTAACTTCTAAATAAAATTCTTTAAGAAGAATAAAAAACAACAACATAAACAACATAAAATCCCCCGATTTTGGCTGCATCATTTTTACAAAACCAAATAGCGGACCTATTATAAGTTGACAATCTCTTTAGATAATTGCCATTAATAATCACGGATTACCAATCGACAGTATAATTTTTTGTTTCAATATTGTCCCAAGTTACATGTATATGTAAATTATCTCAATCTGCAGCAAACACCCATCGCTAAGCAGTAACAGCCACAGAAGACTCGCTTGTTTACTGTCAAAAACTGAAAAAGTACACACTTAATCACAGTAGGCTATAATGATGTAATGAACTTATGATTCCCGATTGACAGCAATCACTTGCTGGAATATGTATTTATGTTTGTTTACTATCAAATCTGGGCAAATCAGAATCCCAGCAGCAATAAACATGCGTCACCCACAACCCAGTAAATTAAAACTTCATTTCCCTTAGTCCAACAAATTAGACTTGTCAAAGAGACATTGATGATTGAGATAATTTTTGATGGGCGATGTCTTTTTCCAACAGTTTGACAGTATGAAAAAGACAGTCTGTAAAATTGGTCAAACTGTTCACGCTACATTTCCCTGAGAAAGTCTTGAACTAAAAAAAATTTCCCTGAGAAAATCTTGAACTAAAAAAAAAAACAACAAAAGGTCTGAGAAATTCACATAACATGTCATCTTCTTGACAGTAGTCAAATCTTGTCTTGTTATATGCAGATTATAACATAAGCTACATAGCTTATGTTTTGTGAAATGTTTTATTTGTATACCGATAGTATTAGTAAAAAAATTGATTTGTGCAGCAGAATTATCCATTGTAATAAAAAATTATAAATGTAATATCTAAATTCTAATTAATTTAGCATTTCTTTCAATAAGCTGGAACATACGATACGGGGACGGGAAACACAGAGATTATCGCTCCTTATGTTTTCGTCCAATCAGGAATCAGCGCCGCCATTTTACAATTTTAGTTCAAAGCGGAGGAAATGTTCGGTCAGAAAATCGATCGGTATGTTTACTTAATGGGGTTGAAGTCCCCAGAAAGTAAATGAAATAATTCTGTAAGTATCATGACATTGATCTGATGTATTTTTAACATGGTGTATAAAGTATCTAATGTGAAAAACTGTGTCTGTTGAAAGAATAAAAATTTCAATCGAACTGATGTTTTGTGTTGATCGCCGTGAAAGGGTAATTTTTGTCTGCAAAACTTCGTTTAAATTAGTAAATTACAAGAAAACTGACAGAATATTTTGATAGATCCTTTAAATATCTTTGGTTTAATGTTAAGATTATGGAATTTTAGTGAGATAAAATGAAATTTTACGGGTTCCAATTTTATGAACTGTGACAAAAATCCGAAAAATAAAATGGCGGAATGCAAACGTGATGTACATTTTTTTGTCCCGTAAATGAACGTTATATGTTAATTAAATTTGTCCCATGTTAGTATTTTTTAGTGAAACATAAACTTATCTATAGCAAGAAAGTAAAATTGGATCAATTATCTTGTAGGATTTATCATTACGCTGTGTCAAATTTCAACATTTTTTTGGTGAAATCTGAGACCAAACCATAAATTGATGAATTTGCAGTTAAGTCGTTTGATATTTAAAAAAGTAGAAAAAATAATGTTTTAGAAATAGGTATAGGGTTTCTTTTAATTTTTTGAAAACCATAATTTGTTATCTGAATGAGAAAAAAAACAACATCTTATTAAAAATTTATAGATTCCTTAGCTGTGTCATTGGATATCATGAATGATATATCCTGTCATGGTGTCAATTGTTATTTGCACTTTTAAAGTCTTTTATTCCTTATTTTTTGTATAATATTTATTTCAATCTCAATTGCAGGTTTATCGAAGATTGAAAACTTTCCATCAGATGCTTTCTTCACAAATTTCTTTTGCTTGAGAATACCAGTAATGCATGAACAAGATACTGAGTGTAAGGTCACAAAAGATACCATGAATTTGTCGATTCAGATTGAAGGATTAAAATATGTATTCGTGTCACAGAGAAAATGAAGTTGGAACCTACTTGTGCATTCATATATCTGATGAAACATTTTTTCAAAGCCGCATGCCTCCAGATTACCCAAAATATTTCAAAGAAATTACACTTGGAAAAAAAAACATACTAAAACTTTAAGAAAAAGTAAAAACAGATCAAAGATTAAATTGATAATTTATATCTTATGTGCAATTAATGACTGTATATTGCAGTATTTATCACCATATTTATACTGCGTTTTACTAACGCAGTAGGGGCCATTCATGCACATTTTGACTTTTTTTGGTAATTTATGTAGATTATAAGTGCCGATTTCAATGTGTCAAGTATTTCTTTTGTTCATTTCACAATATTTTTTGTATTTGTATTCCAATTATGTTTACATTTGTACAGCTAATATTCATAAGATGAAATAAAATATTTTAAAAAAAATTGTAATGTGTAATATATTGATAAAGTGTTTTTTTATCAACTAGGTAGTCCTTCATGCTGCCTAGCCTTTTAATAAACGAGTAAAAGAATTTTAATAAGTCAGTGGTTTCAGTATAATAAAAAATCACAGATATATTGTCCACTGGTCTGATGCATATATATACATACAGAAATGTCACATGAAAATGGGTCGAAGCTGGAACTCTAACAATGGGTATGCAGGTTGATGACCAGTATGACGTGGGCCATTGCAAATATGAATCTTAGTTTGTTATACTATTTACAATTGAAAAAGACCCACAGTAAGAAACATTGCATAAAAAAAAAGTTTTTTCTAACCTTTAACATTCTTAAACTCCATGTTTATTCCTTAAATGTCCTCTTTATACCGATACAGAATTGTATGACTTATCACACTAATCACATACATAAGTTTTTCTTTTATCATCTTTAGATTTTACACTTATTCTTATCCTCATCATCAGAATTTTCATATTCACTAGCTGTAAATTCACCAAGAAAAAAAATCTAAATCAATATCCTCAAAGAGAACAAAATCCGATTTTCCATATGCCATATTTGCAGTGTATCAGTATGTATAAATTTCATATATGAACATTGCATCTTAAATGTTATCTTTTTATGAAAAATTTATAATTAAAACTGTCATTCAATAGCATATTTTTAAAAGGGCATTATTGTGTGAAGTAAGAAAACAATCTATTCAAAAATGAAGATTAAAGCTGAATAAAGAACATTAATTACAAATATATGCTTGAAAAATATGTTTAAACATCAAAGATTATCAAAGGCCATGTTTGAAAAACAAACATGAATAAAACAAAGGTCAGACATTTTATTAAACCAAAAAATTATTACATGTTATAAACTTGTTTATAGCAGCTGTACACTTTAATTACATAAATAATAAGTCCCAATACAAAATAATTTCTATGTTTATTGACACATTTGACATAATTATTTCTATAATTAATATAAACCATGTAATTAAAAGCTATAATTTGAAATTTAATGATTAAGTTATTTCTGAACGTATTTAAATTACAAAACGTAAATTTTCATATCATAATTAAATATGGTAAATTACTTTTCTGTATCTGTTTCATATTTATTAATATTAATATTTTTAAAATTGATCCAATGAAAAAAGTATTTAAGAAACCAACAACCTTTTTTTCCTACTATTTTGATTGCCCACCTCCCAAAATCACCGGAAAATTTATGCACGGAATATATCCGATCAACCCGGCATGTACCGTGATTACGGCGTTTAAACACGGCGCTTATCGATCGATCGATTCCAATTGGACACCAACATTGGCACTGATAAGAAAGCGCGAGTGACATATCCCGTTATAGTACATCCCAGCAATAAGTAATTTAAACATTTCTGCTCATTATTAAAATTCTTATCTTACCCTCGATGAATATTTTCTACAGATGATATCAAAGCAACATCAAATCAATAAATTATTTTATCAGCTCAGCTAAGGCGAGATCAAATTTCAAGAAGGAAAAACAAAATTATTTGCGACATATTTTTACGATAGACTTACCTTTTAATTTAAAAACGTACATAAATATTTGCAAATATCTTTCTTCAGGAAAACAAAAGAGACATATCCGTTCTTGAAGTAAAATTGACAAAGTAAATAACAAAGACCTTTGTTTCTGCGTTTTGTTGTTGTTTTTTCTGAAACGGATTGCCGTAAAATAAGCACGTCGTGAAAACTGTCAGTTAGGCCTACAGTACACAACAAACCGCACTTGAGATTGTAGATTGTTTTGATTATCTTGGGGTTCAGTTTTCATTTAACGGAAAATTTTTAGGCACAAGAAAAAAACTGATTGATCAAGCTCGAAAAGCTATGTTTTCTGTGTTAACAAAGTCTCGGAAACTTTCTTTACCATTTGATATACAATTGAGTTTATTTGATGCAATGGTGGCTCCTATTATTTTATATGGATCTGAGGTCTGGGGAGTAGAAAATGTACAAATAATTGATCGTTTCAATTGAAATTTATTAAATTAGTTTTTCGGACTGAAGCAATCTACCCCATCATGTATGATTTATGGCGAGCTAGGAATATTGCCTTTGTCTTTGCAAATTAAGTCAAGAGTTCTGAACTATTGGGGCTTAAACTGATTAATGATAAAAAAGATAAAATTTTTTTTTGTTT